>NW_028174871.1:146219-233719 GCF_963971535.1 Notolepis coatsorum | reverse complement strand
AGAAGACGTGTCCGGCCCATGGGGACATTAATGTGTGTTGTCGGGCCTTACAAATAAATTTGATTTGATTTGATTTGATTTGGAAACATCACTGCCTGGTATGGAAACAGCACGGCACAGGACAAGAAGGCCCTACAGAGAGTGGTGCACTCAGCTGAGCGTACTACTGCACTACCACCCCTGCAGGTTTTATATAACAAGAGGTGCAAATCCAGAGCCTGCAGAATAATGAAAGACCCTCACCACCCCAGCCTGTTCAAGCTGCTGCGGTCAGGCAAACGCCTGTGCACACCAGCAACTAGGACAGAGAGACTTTGCCTCAGCTTCTTCCCCCAGGCCATCAGAGTCTTGAACATTGAGCTCTCCACACACAAGCACACATGAGCACACACACAACACACACACTGTATACGCTCACACACTAGCAGTCACTTTAGCATGAACACACACACACACACGCTGCACACGCTCACACTCAACGGTCACTTTACACAATGAAAAGTCACTTTAAAAACAAGAACGGGAGTGGTTCTTGTATAGTAAACAGATGGATAGCAAGCTAGCATAAGGACACATAGTATAACTATAGATTGTATAGTATAGTATTGTATAGTAATGTACATAAGACCCAGTGCCTCATCCGTAGCTAACAGTGTATTGCACTATCGCAGGACCTTAGCATGTCTTATCGTAAGTCCTGCGATAGTGCAATACATTGTTACCATGCTTTTTGTAAACTTTATGTACATTATACATGTTATGTCTTATTCTTATTACTTGTATTATTGCACAAATGTCTTACTCTCATCCTATTCTTATTATTGTATTATTGCACAATCGTTGCGGGCAAGACCCCCCGCATTTCGCTGTATGCTTGTATGCCGTGACAAATAAAACTCTTGACTCGACTTGACTCTTGACTTGACTCGACAACATTACCATATATCACGCCCTATTGCTTTTATAAAAAGGTTTCTAAATTATGTCCACATATTAACAGAACTCTCCATCATTGTCTACCATCAATTTAAATATATGTACACCAAAAGATATTGTTTGAGATAAGGTGGCCCCCTGGCGAATGCAGACCCTGGCAGCATTCTGTTTTGCCAAGTGACCATTACAGCTGGCAAAACATATGAGAAGGATCAAGTTAACCAGCTACAACTCAAGTCACAGGTGTTTTAGAGTCTCGGAACAGCTTCTTCCCCTCAGCTGTCATCTCACTGACAGCCCCCCCCCCCCCCCCCCCTGAACTCTGACCTCCACTGCCTACACCCTATAGGCTCTGTTACCCATATTGTGCGACTGGTGCAACTATGTTGCCAACTCAATTTATACCTACCTACTGCTTTCACTGTCTACAACTGCCCTACATCGTTAATAATCATAACTAACCACCCCATACTATAGTCCATATAACTCTATATGATAGCATGTACAATGTTATTAAATTATTAAGTTATTAAATATATTAAATATATTTAAATCCAGAAAACAGCCATCACACCAGTCTACAATGTCTTGTATTATGGGTCCATGTGATTTATCTGACTGACTGAGAAGAGATAAGATAACACTGTCGTCAGCAAATTTTACAATATGGTGATTTATATATTTGCTAAGACAGTCATTTGTGTATAAAACAAAAAGAAGAGAAGAAAGAACACAGCCCTGCGGTGAGCCAGTGGAAATTAGAATTGATTTGGAACTATTTCTCCCTGCATCAATAACCAATCAGATGTTTTTGTGGTGTTCCTGGGGTTGCGTCAGAAAACGAAGGCCACCATCGCGTTCCCTCCTCAAAAAGTACACACACACAAGGTGCAAAACCACCTGCCAATCAGAGGCTGGGAAATATATATCTACAGTACGGTTGAGGAGCCAAGGAAAACAAGCATCTCATGTTTTCGGAATGTATGTACATTTTAAAAAGCTGTGACAATAAAGGAATCGGAATCTGAATCATAATATCTTAATTTTAATAAAAATTTTCTTTAATTCAGCTGGTGCTTCTATAGGAGTCTGTGGGAAAAGTGACGCAGAGCTCTATTTCTGCCGGGCAGGTAAACTCACTCTTGCTCATTAAGCGTCTTTGAGCACCTGGAAAAGCGCTATATAAAATGGATGTATTATTATTATTATTATTTCTCAGAAGTGGCCTATACTGCAGCTTTAAGTTTTTGGAGATACAATTTATTTGACATTTATATCATGTGATATTGATCAGCGATTCTCAGCCAGCCTTGCAGTGATTGAACCAGATCTGGCAGCTGGTTGCAGGAGTGGAGAAACCGCTTCATGCACAATAAGACGGATCAATTCAATTCCCTCAAAAAAACTCATGAACACTGAACTCTCCACTCACAAATGCACACACAGACACACAAAAAATCACTTTAAACAAAATGTCACTTTAAAAAATAGAATCTTTAGAAACACTTTAAAAGAAGGAGGTACTGTATAGTTTAGATACATTAAGAGTTAACATTGTAAATTGTATATTGCATAGTAGTGTATATAAGAACCAGTTTCTCAGGAACCTAGCATGTCTTTCTTTACCATGCATATCTTGTGTCTTATCTATTTTATTTTTTCTATGCCTATTTTATTCTATTTTATTATTGTATTTTGTATTTTGCACAATCAATGCGGGCATGACCACCCGCATTTCACTGTATGCCCTGGTATGTATGTGACAAATAAACCTCTTGATTCTTGATTCTATGAACTAGACCAGAGATTGGGCAACCTCTCTCTCCCATCCGTCTGCCCTGTGCGTTCACGTGCCCAGAAGCTTAAAGTCTATCTTTAATAATACTGCACTGGTAAAGATATTATATCAGTTCATATAAAAGGACCCGTAGGTCCACAGTCTATTTATACAGGTAGTGTTGCAATGTAGCCGTCTGGTAGATGGGTTTATATTAGTGCTGTCAGGCGATAAAAAAAATTAATCTAATTAATTACAGGATTTGTAATTAATTAATCTAATTAATTGCATTTTAATCACATAACCATTTTAGGCCTGATATTCTATATTCTATAATCATATTTCAAATGGCATGTGTCCGATGGCAGAATTCAGTACTGTATCTACAAAACCTTCTGTTTAATCATCTTCCCTTTATTCATTTGCTTAGATTTTTCAGGTCTGGTAAATTTTAGCATGGTGTTATTCACAGTCAAAGATAAAAAAAAAAATATTAATTGATATTCTCATTTGGTTCATTACAATTGACTTAAGCCTAGTAACAGACACAGTATTTCTGACACGGGAATACATTCCCTGAGATCCATCGATGTCACTAGAATCAGATACCAAGAACATGCAAAAGATGTGACCAGATGTGATGTTGTTGATACCTCAAATTGTGACATTACACTTGGTGACACGTTCTTTGTTGAATTGGAAAGTGACCCTGTTGAGGAATTTGGGAAGATGATACCGTCTCATGAGGAGCTAGTGCTAGAGCAAAATAGAGATGTCTCCTTGTCGTCCCTTTTTGAAGTGGCTGCATTTAACCGTGAGATGGCGCAGCGTAGTTTAAGTAATGCAGGTGCAGGTGTTGTTGAAGATTTTGCAATGCACACTATGAATGTACCTCTGCATAGTGTTTTTCTTGATTGTGCCCTAGTGTCAGGCCCGGTGGTGAAACCGGAGGTGACTTGTGTGCCAGATACTCGGGTGGCGAGAGATGGTCTGGCAGAGCAGTATCTCGAGGTCTTCCCAGCCTGTACGGTGGCTGAGGCCACGGACGAATTGGAGGAGGAGAATGAGGAGGATGAGAGTGGGAAGGATGCTATGAGGGATGTTGCTAATTCATGTGGCACCATTTCTGTTGGTGTTTCTGATGTTTCATGTGGCACCGTTCTGGTTTAAGAGGCTACAAGGCCAGAATTAGGCTGCCAGCCTTCCTACAGTGGCTCTAACGTTCATGATGTCTCACTTGTCGGTGGTGATGATCCCAGTGTGTCAGTTATTGATTCACGTGACCTCACTGACTCTCTGCCAGGCACTGGGTATGCTGGGTGTGCTAGTCAACCTAGTTACCTGTGTCCTGCACAGCAGGAGCAGTCTTCACAGCCTAGTCTAATGAGTGGCAACCATTTTGATCATGACGAAGTGGATGTGTATGCCACCATTTTGTGTCATGACGATGTTACTGTGTGTGCCACCATTTTGGCTCGTGACGGTACAAATATTTCGGACACTATTTTGTTTCATGTCGAGGTTGATGTGTGTGCCGCTATTTTGTGTCATGACGATGTTACTGTCATTTTTGCTTGTGACAGTACTAATTTGACTGACGCCATTTTGGATGGTATTCCAGATGCTTTTGTGACTGATGTATGGCCATGTTCCAGGGACGGTGGGGCTGTACCTGAGGCGGTGCATCCTACTCTGGATGTTCACGATTTGCACTCTCCTGAACTGCCAGTGCCAGGAGGAATGGATAGGGGCGCTGTGGTGGTATCAGAGACCTATGATTTTGGTTTTCCCGTGTTCTGTCCTGCTGAGCGCAGTGAGCTTAGCTCTCCTATTGGTTTTGGTTTGCAGTCTCTTTTTGACAGGTTGGTATCGGTGGAGAGGCCTATTGAAATGGAGCTTATATGTGATAAGGTCTTGGTTTGTCGATGGGGTCCTAGGCCTTACGCCTCAGTGGAGGATGGGCCTGCCCCACTCCAGCCATATACCGCAGTGGAGGAACCTATTGTGAGGTCTCGCTTGCCCGAGAGTCAGGACAGTGTTGTTTTTTGTTTTAAACAGCGTTGTCGAATGTTCCACAGTGGGGAGCATTCGACGAGGTTGAAGGTCGTATTCGACAGGGGCCGGCCCGTTATCACTGTTGTGGTAGTGGCCCTGACAATTAATGGGTCACAATATTACCAGGAATCAAATCAAATCAAATCAAATTTATTTATAGGGCCCGACAACACACGTTAATGTCCCCATGGGCCGTACAGGTCTTCTTTAAACAAGTCAAGAAGACAACATAACAATAAGTCAAGAACAGAACAAGAACACCATAGGGTCCAAACATTTTTTAGATGAATGCAAATAAATGAAAGAATGCAAGCACTCCCAGACATACCCCACGCGAAGGTAAGGAAAAACTCACTAAAACCTAACAATAGGGAAAAAAGCTCCACAGGCAATGTGGAGGAGAGAAACCTTAGAAGGGCCGTTCAAGGGGGGATCTCCCTTCTTAGATGTCGGTGATAGTAGTGTTGCAGACGGACAGTTGGAACAAGTGTCTCCCTATCTTCCACCACTTTGATCTTTAGTTTGTGCTAGCTATCATAATTAGTATAGTCTTTTGGTTTAAACACAGACCCTTGGTGTCTGTGTGCCCTTATGTTGCTTCCCTCTGAGCCAGGGTCATAACAACCATATTAAAAAAAAGTCTGTAAATGTTTATTCTATGGAATGAATGAGATAAAAAAAATTAAATAACTTTTTTTAAAGGAAATTTATATATATTTTAATACATTTTGCGTTAATTTTAATAACGCGATAATTTGCTCTGTAATTAATTAATCTAATTAACGCGATAAACTGACAGCCCTAGTTTGTATGTGTGTACTGTGACTGTCAGGTAGATGGGTTTATGTGTGTACTGTGACTGGTAGATGTGTTTATGTGTGTACTGTGACCGTCTGGTAGATGGGTTTATGTGTGTACTGTGACTGTCTAGTAGATGGGTTTATGTGTGTACTGTGACTGTCTGGTAGATGTGTTTATGTGTGTACTGTGACTGTCTGGTAGATGGGTTTATGTGTGTACTGTGACTGGTAGATGGGTTTATGTGTGTACTGTGACTGTCTGGTAGATGTGTTTATGTGTGTACTGTGACTGTCTGGTAGATGGGTTTATGTGTGTACTGTGACTGGTAGATGGGTTTATGTATGTACTAGGGCTGTCAGTTTATCGCGTTAATTAGATTAATTAATTACACAGCAAATAATCGCGTTATGAAAATTAACTCAAAATTAATTACATTTTTTTTTTTTTATAATATCTTTTTTGTATCATTCATTCCATAAGAATGTAGAATACACATTTACAGATTTTTTTTTAATATGGTCCATTTGCATGTTCTTGGTATCTAATTCTAGGGACATCTATGAATCTCAGGGAATGTATTTCCAGTGTCAGAAATACTGTGGGCTAGATCCACAAAGAATGGATTGCACGGTGCAAGTTGCACCCTTACTTACAATTCATTATGAATTGAAAATGGGGGACCCTGATGTAAACAAGACGAAAGTCTTTCTCTGGTCTGCATCCCCTTAACAATTGTGTGTATTGAGCCGTACTGTATTGTACCCATTCTGCAATCTGTTAATAACATTTTCATTCAATCAATCAATCTGCGCGGTGATTGATCGAATGAACATTTTATTTTGAGTAAAATGAGAATATCAATACATTTTTTTTAATCTTTGACTGTGAATAACACCATGCTCAAATTGCCCAGACCTGAAAAATCTAAGCAAATTAATAGATGGAAGATCTATTTTGTAGATACAGTACTGAATTCTGCCATCCGGACACATGCAATTTGAAATATGATTATAGAATATAGAATATCAGGCATAAAATGGTTATGCGATTAAAATGCGATTAATTAATTACAAATCCTGTAATTAATTAGATTAATTTTTGTAATCGCCTGACAGCACTAGTATGTACTGTGACTGGTAGATGGGTTTATGTGTGTACTGTGACTGGTAGATGTGTTTATGTGTGTACTGTGACTGGTAGATGTGTTTATGTGTGTACTGTGACTGGTAGATGTGTTTATGTGTGTACTGTGACTGGTAGATGTGTTTATGTGTGTACTGTGACTGGTAGATGTGTTTATGTGTGTACTGTGACTGTCTGGTAGATGGGTTTATGTGTGTACTGTGACTGGTAGATGTGTTTATGTGTGTACTGTGACTGTCTGGTAGATGTATTTATGTGTGTACTGTGACCGTCTGGTAGATGTGTTTATGTGTGTAGTGTGACCGTCTGGTAGATGTGTTTATGTGTGTACTGTGACCATCTGGTAGATGTGTTTATGTGTGTACTGTGACCGTCTGGTAGATGGGTTTATGTGTGTACTGTGGCTGGGTGACACTGACTGGACATACTGTCCTGAGTTTAGTGGTTTATATCCAATATAATGTTGAAACAGCAGTTGCTGACACTCAGGGATCACAGGGAACCACCCCCAGGTTTATGGCCTGAGTTCTGGAAACTGGGCCGTCACGGCAGCGTGTCGAAACCAGGGGGACTAAATGGCAAAAGGTTTTTAAGATGATAAAGAAAAATGATTATTATTATTATAAAATGATTATAGCCTTTATTAAAAGTTGACCTGCCACGGGGAGCGTGGGTGTTTGGAATCGGGGGTTGGGTTTCTTCACAGAGCGTTTTTATCTTTATCGTTCGATTATTATCATATTATCATATAATGATCAATAAAGTATCTTGTGTTTTATTATAAATATAATTGCGAGCAGATAGATGGAAGGAAACAGGTGCAACTTTGAAACTCACTGTGTGATAATGTAGGACCTATGACCTCATGAGTTCATGAAGAGTTCATGAACTTATGTGTAAAGAGTTCATGAACTTAAGAAAGGTCTGTGTGTGTGGTGTGGTGTGGTGTGGTGTGGTGTGGTGTGGTGTGTGTGTGTGTGTGTGTGTGTGTTACTTCACCTTCACTGACCAGCGAGGGACTGATTCCTCGGTCCAGCATCTGCCACACCTCCTTCAGCGACCCCTCTGTTGCCACCGACGACGACAACAACAGGGGGCTGGACGGATGGGGTCGTGACCCCACATCCAGTTGCGGCGAGCTCTGTGATTGGCTAGCCGGTGGAGGCGTGTTCTCTTTTCTCACGGCGTACTGGAGAACACAGAGAGGAGAGAGGACATTTAATTCTTATTTACTCATTTCAATGACTCACTGACTATTTTTCACTATACCAAGCTTACAAGGTTCGGTTTGGAAAACAATGGATGATAAAGTTGTCAAATATTATTGTTTACGCACTCCTTTTGCTTTATTATTGATTGTGTATTTGTTTGCCTGGTGCATTCACAGTCTGGTGTGTGGATTATGTGTTTCTGGTGCATTCACTACTGGTATGGTATGGTATGGTTTATTCTTAATCCCAGAGGGGAAACATGGTTTGCCACCACCAGAGTGAGTACAAATACACAAACAAGAAACAATAACATACAGTACAAGTTACATAACACAGTAGAAAGAAAAGAAAAGAGAGCCTCACAACACAGGGCTAGCGGTGTTCGTTAAAGAGCTTCGCAGAGCATCAAATACATTATACAGAGGATGACCTTCAAAAGAAAGAATAGAGTTCAGTTTAGTCCTTGTTCACTTGGCTATAATGATCTCCAAGGAATCAGGGGGAAGGCCAATCACTGAGCCAGCCTTTTAAATAATTTAGTTTATACGGTTTTTGTCAACGACCGTGATGCTGCCCCCCCCCCAGCATGAAGAAGTGACCTGCTGATGTCAAAAGATATACGCTTCCTCAAATTAAAAAGTCGAGACTGGGCTTTCTTGAACACAGAATCTGTGTTCTGCTTCCAGTCCAGCTTGCTGTCCAGGTGGACACCGAGATACTTATAAGACTGGACTATTTCTACCTCCTGCCCCTTAATGATGACAGTTACAGAGACATTCACCTTCTTCTTCCTACTGAAGTTGATAACTAGCTCTTTATTTATTTTATATCATTAAGCTGTACAAAATTGGCATCACACCAATGAACAAATGAGTCAATCTCCTTTTTATAGGCCCGGTCATCGCCTTTGTTGATGAGACCGATAAGAGCAGTATCATCTGAACATTTCGGCATATGGCACATGGCCTCGCTGTGTCTGCAGTCCGCAGTATAGAGAATAAAGAGGAAGGGAGCCAGAACTGTTCCCTGAGGGGCTCCAGTTTTTGTCCAGATAACATCTGATACTATATCATCCACACAAACACACACACACACACACACACACACACACACACACACACACACACACACACACACACACACACACACACACACACACACACACACACACACACACACACACACACACACACACACACACGGCAACCGCTAAAACAATCACTTTAAAACAAAATGTCACGTTAAATAATGGAAAGTCACTTTAAAGGAAGGAGGTACTGTATAGTATAGTTTAGATACATTAAGAGTTAAAATTGTATAGTAGTGTACCGGTACATAGGAACCAGTTTCTCAGGAACTTAGCATGTCTTTTTTTTTTACCATGCATATCTTGTGTCTTACCTATTTTCTTTTTTTCTATGCCTATTTTTATTATTGTATTTTGCACAATCAATGCCGGGCATGACCACCCGCATTTCACTGTATGCCCTGGTATGTATGTGACAAATAAACCTCTTGATTCTTGATTCTTGAAGATATTTCATGCAACAGGAGGTGATGGTTGAATTATGCAGTATATGCTAGGATATGTGGCTGGATAGTATTGAAGGCGCTAGAAAATTCACAATCAAGATTCACGATTCAAGAGGTTTATTTATCACATACATACCAGGAGGGCATACAGTGAAATGCGGTTGGCCATGCCCCGCTACGATTGTGCAAGAATACAATAGTAAATAATAGTAGTAACTAAAAGTACGCACAATCGTCGCGGAGCAAACCAGACGGCGACTGACCTCGGCCAGCGCCATCTTCCACTTCTGTCAGTCTGGTGTGTGTGTTTGTGTGTCTGCCTGGTGGTGCCTTCACAGTCTTGACAGTGAGGTGACAGTTGGGGCGACAACGAACGAACTAAAACAAAAACGCAAAAAAACTAACGAACTAAAACGAAAACGCAAAAAAAAAAACGCACAAAAATGTACGAACTAAAACAAAAACGCACAAAAATGTACGAACTAAAACAAAAACGCAAAAAAACGAACGAACTAAAACGAAAACGCAAAAAAAAAAACGCACAAAAATGTACGAACTAAAACGAAAACGCTAAAAAATAAACGCTAAAAAACTAACGAACTAAAACAAAAAAAAAAAAAAAAAAATTAACGAACTAAAACGAAAACGCTAAAAAACAAACGAACGAAAACACAAAAAAATAAAACACAAAAAAGTAACCAACTAAAACGAAAACGAACGCAAAAAAAGAACAAAAAAACGAACACAAAAAACGAACACAAAAAAGAAAAAAAGAAAAAGAAAACGCAAAAAAACGAACGCAAAAAAACGAACGAACTAAAACAAAATTGTGTGTCTGGTGCCTTCACAGTCTGGTGTGTGTATTTGTGTGTCTGCCCGGTACCTTCACAGTCTGGTGTGTGTATTTGTGTGTCTGCCCGGTGGTGCGTTCACAGTCTGGTGTGTGTATTTGTGTGTGTGTCTGCCCGGTGGTGCGTTCACAGTCTGGTGTGTGTATTTGTGTGTCTGCCTGGTGCCTTCACAGTCTGGTGTGTGTGTTTGTGTGTCTGCCTGGTGCCTTCACAGTCTGGTGTGTGTGTTTGTGTGTCTGTCTGGTGCCTTCACAGTCTGGTGTGTGTGTTTGTGTGTCTGCCGGGTGCCTTCACAGTCTGGTGTGTGTGTTTGTGTGTCTGTCTGGTGGTGCCTTCACAGTCTGGTGTGTGTATTTGTGTGTCTGCCTGGTGGTGCCTTCACAGTCTGGTGTGTGTGTTTGTGTGTCTGTCTGGTGCCTTCACAGTCTGGTGTGTGTGTTTGTGTGTCTGCCTGGTGCCTTCACAGTCTGGTGTGTGTGTTTGTGTGTCTGTCTGGTGGTGCGTTCACAGTCTGGTGTGTGTGTTTGTGTGTCTGTCTGGTGCCTTCACAGTCTGGTGTGTGTGTTTGTGTGTCTGCCTGGTGCCTTCACAGTCTGGTGTGTGTGTTTGTGTGTCTGCCTGGTGGTGCCTTCACAGTCTGGTGTGTGTGTTTGTGTGTCTGCCTGGTGCCTTCACAGTCTGGTGTGTGTGTTTGTGTGTCTGCCTGGTGGTGCGTTCACAGTGTGGTGTGTGTGTTTGTGTGTCTGTCTGGTGGTGCCTTCACAGTCTGGTGTGTGTGTTTGTGTGTCTGCCTGGTGCCTTCACAGTCTGGTGTGTGTGTTTGTGTGTCTGTCTGGTGGTGCCTTCACAGTCTGGTGTGTGTGTTTGTGTGTCTGCCTGGTGCCTTCACAGTCTGGTGTGTGTGTTTGTGTGTCTGCCTGGTGGTGCCTTCACAGTCTGGTGTGTGTGTTTGTGTGTCTGCCTGGTGGTGCCTTCACAGTCTGGTGTGTGTATTTGTGTGTCTGCCTGGTGGTGCCTTCACAGTCTGGTGTGTGTGTTTGTGTGTCTGCCTGGTGCCTTCACAGTCTGGTGTGTGTGTTTGTGTGTCTGCCTGGTGGTGCGTTCACAGTGTGGTGTGTGTGTTTGTGTGTCTGTCTGGTGGTGCCTTCACAGTCTGGTGTGTGTGTTTGTGCGTCTGTCTGGTGCGTTCACAGTCTGGTGTGTGTGTTTGTGTGTGTGTCTGGTGCCTTCACAGTCTGGTGTGTGTGTTTGTGCGTCTGTCTGGTGCGTTCACAGTCTGGTGTGTGTGTTTGTGTGTCTGCCTGGTGCCTTCACAGTCTGGTGTGTGTATTTGTGTGTGTGTCTGGTGCCTTCACAGTCTGGTGTGTGTGTTTGTGTGTGTGTCTGGTGCCTTCACAGTCTGGTGTGTGTGTTTGTGTGTCTGGTGCCTTCACAGTCTGGTGTGTGTGTTTGTGTGTGTGTCTGGTGCCTTCACAGTCTGGTGTGTGTGTTTGTGTGTCTGCCTGGTGCCTTCACAGTGTGGTGTGTGTGTTTGTGTGTCTGTCTGGTGGTGCGTTCACAGTGTGGTGTGTGTGTTTGTGTGTCTGTCTGGTGGTGCGTTCACAGTCTGGTGTGTGTGTTTGTGTGTCTGTCTGGTGGTGCGTTCACAGTCCGGTGTGTGTATTTGTGTTTGTCTGTTCTTACAATAAATATAATATTATGTTTTGTACTTAGTGGCCTAAGTCTTATGTTCATGCTGATTGATTGATTTATTGAAAACTTTATTTAACAGATTACAGAATGGGTACAATACGGCTCAATACAAACAACTGCTAAGAGAGGCGGCGAGTGGGTGGCGCAGCGGAGATTGCGCTCGTCACCAATGCAAGAGACTCCGGTCTCGAATCCGGGTGTCAGCATTGCCTGCGGCTTGGGCCGGTCGTCATACTATCTCAATTGGCAGAGGTAGCGGGTGGAAGTCGATGGGTGGGGATTGGACGTTGTGGGCAGTGACTCCTACAGGTCGGTTGGGGGACACCTGCACAGCAGAGACAGGAAGTGTCGGGGGCAGCGTGAGCCTCCCACGCGTTACTCCTCGCCACTGAGAGTCCGCGCTGGCAGGTGAAAAGATGCGACAGGCTGCCTCCTCGTGTGCCGGAGGGAACACGTGATGCAAGGCTTCTATCCTCCCTACGACCGACCAGTGGGAGGCATAGTCGAGCAACGTTCAAGACGGGAGGGGAGAATTGGAAATACGAAATTGGGATGGGAGAAAAATAGAAAATAAGGAGGAAAAGTGGATAAAAAAAAAAAAAAAAATTGCTAAGGGGATGCAGACCAGAGAAAGACGTTCGTCTTGTTTACATCAGGGTCCTCCATTTTCAATTCATCAAGACGTGTATGACATTACAAGACATACAAATATACAGTACTGTGTAAGAAAAAGAGATCATAAAAAATATATATACATCCGAACGGGAAGAGAAACTGTACATTGGATGGGGGTTGGGTGGGTGGGCTACATTAAGTCGAGCCGATGTATTAATATTGTATATTGTGTATGCGGCATGTAACAATCACCTTATGAGATATACATTTGCAAATAATGAACGAGGCTCAGCAGCACTATAGCGGCACAAGCGCTCTCTTCCTCAGACAATGCGTTGTTTAGGACCGTGTGTGTTCACCCACCTCATGCTCAGCTGTGTGTCTGTGCCCCTGGCCCCAAGGGTTGGCAACCCCGTCTCTGCCCCGCCCCCCGCCGCTGCCCCCACCGTCGCTCTCGGAGAGGAGGAGGATGGGAGCGCCGGGCCTCTGCTGCTCCCTCTGAGCAGCGTACTGCAGCTCCTGGTAGAGGAGAGAGAGAGAGAGAGAGAGAGACACATCAACTCAGCCCGCTGCCCCCTCTACTGGTCACACAGAGAAATACCTCAGTGCTCTCACATTGGATAGAAGACCACCGCAACACTTCCGGTATTCTGAAATCATGGGAGAGAGAGCGGGAGAAAATGAATGGATGTGGATGAGAGCCTTGACATTAAGTGGTTGTAGCTACGGCTGTGGGGGGGGGGGGGGGGAGACATGATCCAATAGACCTGATGTAAACAAGACGAAAGTCTTTCTCTGGTCTGCATCCCCTTAACAATTGTGTGTATTGAGCTGTACTGTATTGTACCCATTCTGTACAATCTGTTAATAAAACTTTCAATCAATCAAGAGAAAGTGCTGATTGACTTGGTCATTGGTCTCTCCGTGTTCAGGAGACTCAGGCGTATATAAAAGTCCATTGGATCGTGTCTCCAGCACCCCACGCGTTACTCCTCGCCACTGAGAGATCGAGCTGCGCAGGTGAAAAGATGCGACTGCTGTTACCTCAAGTACCGGAGGGGACTTGTGCTATGTATGACTTAGTCCACATTGCAGCCGGCTTGTGGGAGGCAAGAAACAGCAATCTGTTAATAAAACTTTCAATCAATCAAGAGAAAGTGCTGATTGACTTGGTCATTGGTCTCTCCGTGTTCAGGAGACTCAGGCGTATATAAAAGTCCATTGGATCAGGTCTCCAGCACCCCCCCCCCCCCCCCCCCCCCCCCCCCCCATGGCCGTAGCTACAGCCACTTAATGTCAAGGCTCTCATCCACACATTCATTCATTTTCTCCCCACGCTCTCTGTCCCATGAGCTGAATGTAACGCGGAAGTGCAGCGGTCTATACTGAACCCAAAGGCCTTAGTGCTCAGCAACACTGGCTTCTGTGTCGGTTTGATGGGAGGGGGGGGGGGGGGGGGCCTGGAGAGCCGTTGGCCAGTGGAGTACGAGGAACTGGGATTTTTACAAATTCACCAGACGCTTTCATTGTTCCACGTGAAGAATGGAAAGGGGTCTGGTTGTTTGCCTGCCAAAGTGTATACTAGTAGAGAAACGTACTATCAGCCATGAACAAAAAATAGTTTCTTTTATATGTGATATTGATCAGCGATTCGCAGCCAGCCTTAGTTGCGGTGATTGAACCAGATCTGGCAGCTGGTTGCAGGAGTGGAGAAACCAATAGCATAAAACTGCAGTGCCGCAGCCCCATACATAGGAGGGGCCTGTGCTGTGCGTTGGGGGCCTGTGCTGTGCGTTGGGGGCCTGTACTGTGCGGTGCACTACTGCGCAATGCGCATGCGAGAAACAAAGTAAAGTGATTCTAATCTAGTCCAAGGGTTAAGTTTAGGCCCTCATCCAGAAGAGGTTAAGCTTAGAGTAACAGTCAGGGCTGGTAATCCAATTGATATTCAGTTTTAAGATAAAAATATTTTGGACATTAGGTCCTATTTTCCGTATGTTACTTTATGTTCCGTATGTTACTTTATGTTTCTAGTGTCCTATACTATATGTTACTTTGTTTCTCGCATGCGCAGCAGTGCACTGCACAGTACAGGCCCCCAACGCACAGTACAGGCCCCTCCTATGTATGGGGCTGCGGCACTGCAGATATACCCTATACTCGGAGAAACCGCTCCATGCTCAGTAAGACGGATCCTTCAATTCCCTCAAAAAATCTCATGAACTAGACCAGAGATTGGGCAACCTCTCTCTCTCCCATCCGTCTGCCCTGTGCGTTCACGTGCCCAGAAGCTTAAAGTCTATCTTTAATAATACTGCACTGGTAAAGATATTATATCAGTTCATAAAAGGACCTGTTGGTCCACAGTCTATTTATACAGGTAGTGTTGCAATGTAGCCGTCTGGTAGATGGGTTTATGTGTGTACTGTGACTGTCTGGTAGATGGGTTTATGTGTGTACTGTGACCGTCTGGTAGATGGGTTTATGTGTGTACTGTGGCTGTCTGGTAGATGGGTTGGTTTATGTGTGTACAGTGACTGTCTGGTAGATGGGTTTATGTGTGTACTGTGACTGGTAGATGGTGTGTAATGTGACTGTCTGGTAGATGGGTTTATGTGTGTACTGTGACTGGTAGATGGGTTTATGTGTGTAATGTGACTGTCTGGTAGATGGGTTTATGTGTGTACTGTGACCGTCTGGTAGACAGGTTTATGTGTGTACTGTGACTGTCTGGTAGATGGGTTTATGTGTGTACTGTGACTGGTAGATGGGTTTATGTGTGTAATGTGACCGTCTGGTAGATGGGTTTATGTGTGTAATGTGACCGTCTGGTAGATGGGTTTATGTGTGTAATGTGACCGTCTGGTAGATGGGTTTATGTGTGTACTGTGGCTGTCTGGTAGATGCAAGGAAAGGTCTCACCAGCTACAAAGATGTCACATTATTTGGCTAGTGGCTGGTATTAATGTCCCACCCTGGTTAGGGATGTCAATGGCTGGAGAAGTAACGGCTGGTGAACTTGAGAACTGTTAGGACTATCTGACTAATAATAATCATCACGACACAGACTCTGGGGGGCGACAGTGGCTCAGGAGGTAGAGCGGTTCGATTCCCGCTTCTCCCGGGCAGCGTGTCGCAGTGTCCTTGAGCAAGACACTTAACCCCCGAATTGCTCCCGATGAGCAGGTTGGCACCTTGGATGGTCGCCTCCGCCGTCGGTGTGTGAATGTAGTGAGTGAACGGGTCAAATGTGAGGAACAAAATTGTAAAAAGCGCGTAGGATAAACGCGCTCTATAGATTCACAATTTACTCTGGTGCAGTGTGTTGCTACGGTTTGACCCATGTATACCATCCTCACTATTACTATTGTCTGATTGAATCCTACTACTACTACTACTACTACTGTTATCACTATTCATTGATAGTCATTATTACTTGCACTTTGTTCTATGTTCTTTTGTTCTATTATCTATGTACCTCTTTGCGCCGCCCCTGTGCCTCAAATAGATTCGCTATCAGCTCTATCTTCAATCTTTCAAAATGTTCAGTTGCTATCGCTATCAGCTCTATCTTTAATCTTTCAAAATGTTCAGTTGCTATTGCATGCACTCATCTGTGTTTCACTACGCACATGAGTGCATGCTTACCAACTGTTAGTCTGCAACACTACTATCACCGACATCTAAGAAGGGAGATCCCCCCTTGAATGGCCCTTCTAAGGTTTCTCTCCTCCACACTGCCTGTGGAGCATTTTTCCCTATCGTTAGGTTTTAGTGAGTTTTTCCTTACCTTCGCGTGGAGTATGTCTGGGAGTGTTGCATTCTTTCATTTATTTTAAATGTGTTGGACCTTATGGTGTTCTTGTTCTGTTCTTGACTTATTGTTATGTTTTCTTCTTGACTTGTTTAAAGAAGACTTGTACGGCCCATGGGGACATTAACGTGTGTTGTCGGGCCTTATAAATAAATTTGATTTGATTTGATTTATCTACCCCCCCCCGCCCATGCTATGATTAGATTAGATTAGATTCAAATGTATTGTCACTATACAGCCCAAGTACAGCACAACGAAAAGAAGTTTGGCATCCAACCAGACTGCAAATGTCAAGCGCAACAGCAATATACAATGTACAGGTGGTTGAACTGGGTACAAGATATACAAATGAGCACTACTGAGTGTAGTGCTAATCAGATGTACTGTATGTACAACAGAGTTGTAGTCTAATACATAAAGACAGTATGACTACTACTGGGACAGTATCTATCCAATCCAATCCAATCCAACTTTATTTATAAAGCGCTGTAACAGCCGCAGGGGCATTAAAAAAAACTATAAGCAGCACTAAAAATGTAAAATTAAAACAAGAGTAAAAAAAAAAGAAAAAAAAGGGGGTAAACATAGGCAGCAATAAAAATAAAAATAGATCAGAGTACTTAAACAAATATTTAAAAGCAAAAGACACAGTAACAAAACGATACAACAATAACACAGTAAAACAATAAGAGCATAAAATCAACAAACTACATGGTGTCGAAAGCCAGAGAGAGAAAAGGTGGGTCTTAAGGAGGCCTTTGAAACGGGGCAGTGGTGAGGCCTGATCTGCAGCGGCAGCTCGTTCCACATTTTGGGGGAGACAACGGAGAAAGCACGGTCCCCCCTGAGCTTACGCCTAGTTGTAGGCACTATACTAGGAGCAGCCGGTCAGCTGACCTGAGAGAGCGAGAATGAACATTGAGTGCCACAGAACACTGAACTATCCACACACAAGCACACATGAACACACACACGACACGCACGCTGTGCACGCTCACACACTAGCAGCCACTTTAACACTTTAACATGAGCGGGCACACACTCATGCCGCACACTTATGGCCAAAAGGAAAGGCCACTTTAAATTAGAATAACAGGAACAGTGTATTGCACTACCAATGCTACCTAGCATGTCCTATATGCTCTGTAAATAACTATGTACAGATACCGAGATGTCACACCATGTTACCTGTTACCTGTTTATTGCACAATGTTGTTTTTTTATTGGATTCTATTATATGTTGTACCACTGTATTGCACATCGTTGCGGGCAAGACCACCCGCATTTCATTGTATACTTGTATGCCGTGACAATTAAAACTCTTGACTTGACTTGACTTGACTTGAAAGGTGTGTAGACCTGCAACAGCTCAGAGAGGTAGGGTGGGGCGAGGTCATGAAGAGCTTTAAAAGCATAAATAAAAGAATAAAGACAGTATGACTACTACTGGGACACTATGACTACTACTACTATGACACTTGAATGTCCCCAAGGGGATTATTAATAAAGGAACAGATCGATGAGATGAGTCACCTGCGTGGTGAGCCGATACTGTAGCTGCTCCAGGGCGGAGAGGCGACCCGGTCGTTGGGCCCCTCCGGGAGAGTCCCTCTCTGGCTCCACCATGGGATCTGACGACGGTCTGACGGAGGGCCGGGGGACTGAGGGGAGAAAAACAAGCCATAGTAGTAATGCGAGGGTGAGAAACTCGGGGGGGGGGGGGGGTTTGTCCATGCACACAAGCACATACAGTGTGTGTACACACTACGTCCGTACGGTGTGTGCACAGCGTGGGTAACTGGGCGTATGTATTAGGGCAGGGGGGGGGTGTTTGCCTTGCTCCGCCGGGGGGGTAGCGTGTGACCTCCGTGTTGACACGGCTGTAATCCTCCCCCGGCCTCACAGCGGGGGATCAGGAGCGGGGGGGCGGCGGCACCGACGGGAGCGGAGATCCCACACTTCCTGTCTCTGTCAACAACACTGACCCCCGACCAATCACAACACGGCCGCACTTCCTGTTTCTAGGGCTAATAACAACGTCGGACCCCCGTGCTGCGGGCCGCTGTGGGTGGGTGCGATCGCTGGGAGTGAACTGTGTGTATGACGAGACGTATGACCGGGGTTTATTTGATCTTACTACTACTACTACTACTACTACGTATTGTTATTGAACACACGCACGCAAGCACACACACACACACACACACACACACACACACACACACACACACACACACACACACACACACACACACACACACACACACACACACACACACACACACACACACACACACACACACACACACACACACACACACACACACACACACACACACACACACACACACACACACACACACACACCTTAACATGCACATACACTTATACGCAAGACACTTTCTGTAAATAATTGACTATTTTATTTCATCTTATCTAATTCTTTATATTTTATCTTACTACTATTACTACCTATTGTTACCATTCTTGTATTCATTGATGTTTCTTAATTGTGCACTGTGTTGAGTCTGAGCTCGAAACACAGAAATGTCATTACCTGCCAATGCCCCCGTATTGTTGTGTATTGAGTGAATGGGACCTCAGCCTTTGTAACGCACAGAGTAAAGGATAATGATGTGAGTTGTAGGGGTGTAAAGGCACACGTATCCGTACCGAACCGTTTCAGTGTGTACCGTACCGAACGGCTGTGTAGTAGTGTACCGAACGATTACAACGGTATGTCAACCCCTAACGACCGCCCACCGGGGGCTGTTTTTTTCACAATCTAATATAATTATTATTATTATTATAATTTTTTACAAGTCGATTATTAATTTCAATATAGAATATTCGTTGACAGCCCTACAAGTACAAGTAGTTACTGCACACTACATCACCCCTGAGTGGAACATGGAAAGCCAAACTTTCCCCCCACTGTACCGAAAACACGTACCGAACCGTGACTTCAAAGCCGAGGTACGTACCGAACCGTGGTTTTTGTGTACCGTTACACCCCTAAGTAATACGTGTGTATTAGTGCCAATGTACGAATGAAAAACAGCAGAATTGGCAGCAGCGTTACCCTCTAGTCCTGCGCCGGTGAGCTGTGCTCGGAGGCGGTTCCCCATCTCGATCAGCTGCTGCTTGTCCCCGGTGAGACGGGCGATGTGGCGGGCGGCCTGCTTCAGCTTGGCGTGCAGGACCGGGGCGCTGAGGAGGGCGGCGCT
This sequence comes from Notolepis coatsorum, assembly GCF_963971535.1. Taxonomy (NCBI): domain Eukaryota; kingdom Metazoa; phylum Chordata; class Actinopteri; order Aulopiformes; family Paralepididae; genus Notolepis; species Notolepis coatsorum. The sequence goes on along the minus strand of NW_028174871.1, from coordinate 214,064 downwards.
GTGCCCTCCGGCTCCCGGGACGATGTCCTTCAGGCCCAGGGAGGACAGCTGCTGCTGCTGCCGCTGCCGCAGACCCAGGTTCTCCACCTGCAGCTGTCTCACCAGCTCACTCTAGTAGCACGTTCATGGTAAATGGTAAAATGGTCAATTCTTTTTTTTATCTACTTTTTCTCCTCCTATTTTTCTGTATTTTTCTCCCCATCCCAATTTAGTCGTTATGCCAATTCCCCCCTACCCTTCCTGGTCGTTGCGCGCATTTGCCCCCCCCCCCCCCCCCCCCCCCCCCACTGGTCAGTCTAAGGGAGCCCTGAAGTCTGTCACATGCTTCCTCCGATACATGTGGAGACAGCCAGCCGCTTCTTTTTCACCTGACAGCGAGGACTCTCACTGGGGGAGTGTAACGTGTGGAAGCGTCACACTACCTCCCTCCAGATCCTTCCCTCGCTGTGCAGGCGCCCCGACCGACCTGTAGGAGTCGCTGTTTTACAACGACCAGGACCCACCCTCGCCGGGTTTCCCAACCGCTGACACTGCCAATTGTCAGCGGAGGTACCGCAGCTGGATTCGATCCCACTGTCTCTGCGGTGGTAGACAGACGCTTAGTCCGCTGCACTACCCGGCCGCCATAAATGGTCAATTTATATATCGCTTTTATCCACAGTGCTTCACAATTTCTGTTCCTCACATTTGACCCGTTCACTCACACATTCACACACCGACGGCGGAGGCGACCATCTAAGGTGCCAACCTGCAGCAATCGGGAGCAATTAGGGGTTAAGTGTCTTGCTCAAGGACACATCGGCACACTGCCCCGAGAGGAGCGGGAATCGAACCGGGAACCTTCTGACTACCAGACGACTGCTCTACCTCCTGAGCCACTGTCGCCCCCTGTCGTGTACACCACAAAGAGAAACATTGTCTCACGTCGGTTTGACAGTTGATCAAGTGGCCGGCACACAGAGACTCAGAAGGAGCTTCTATCACCAGGGCCCAGGAGTTCAAACCTTTTAATCCCTGGGTGGCGCAGTGGGCAAGGCGCTCGCCACCAACGCAGGAGATGCTGGGTTCGAGCCCAGCTCTCTGTGTTGCTACCAGCTTGGCTGGTCGTTCATACTAATACACATTGGCCGTATTAGGGGGTGGGAAACTGATGGGTGGGGATCGGACGTTGTGGACAGCGACTCCTACAGGTCGGTTGGTGCGCCTGCGCAGCAGAATCAGGAAGTGTCGGGGGCAGCGTGAGCCTCCCACGCGTTACTCCTCGCCGCTGAGAGGTCGTGCTGTGCAGGTGAAAAGATGCGACAGGCTGCCTCCTCGAGTACCGGAGGGGACTTGTGATGCAAGGCTTCGTCCACATTGCAGCCGGCTTGTGGGAGACATGGCCTAACAACGTTCGAGACAGGGGAGGGTAGAATTGGACGAAACAAAATTGGGGAAGGGAGAACAATAGAAATGGGGAGAAAAAGTAGATAAAAAAAAAAAAAACGTTTAATCCCTATCTGATCGGATCAGATTTGGATCAATTCATTTCAATTCATTATGAATTGAAAACGGGGGACCCTGATGTAAACAAGACGAAAGTCTTTCTCTGGTCTGCAACCCCTTAACAATTGTGTGTATTGAGCCGTACTGTATTGTACCCATTCTGCACTATGTTAATTAAAATGTTCAATCAATCAATAGGGATTACAAGTTTTGAACTCCTGGGCCCAGGCCATCAGGAGGCTCAATGGCTCCACGCAACACTAACCGATCCATCTAAGGTACATTCATTCCACACACATCCACATGCACATCACACTCACTTTAAACACTCACTTTAACATTCACTTTAAACACTTTTGAACACTACACCATATTTGTATCTATTTATTACTCAAATATTTGCACTACGTCATCCCCACCCCATTTTTGCATTTAAAAAAAGCTTGCATTTGTACTTTATTGTTTGCATTTTGTACTTGACTTTGTACTTTAGGTTGTACTTTAGTTTGTATATTTTTTTTTATACTTTATACTTTTTACTGTATGAAGCACAATCTCAGGGGGCTCATACAGAACCAAGCCTTTCACTGTAATGTACATGATATGTGACAAATAAAACAAAACTTGAACTTGATGACTTGATGACTTGCAAGACTGGCGTGAACGCATGCTAGAGGGGTTAATAAAGTGATAAAGTGAGCCGGTCTTCTCTGGCAGAGAGGCAAAATAAACACTGGTATCTGTATCTTTAATTGCCGAATATCGCAATGATGCTGGACTGGAACTATGGACCTTATCTAACTCGCTCACGTGACTGGTTTATGCTTGAGGTACAAACTGAACTCGGAAAATCAGCCTTTTGTTTTAATGCCCCAGCTTCCTGGGGTGATCTTCAACACACACTAAAAATCAATCTACTAACTAACTAATGGACAATGATGACAAACCTCCCTGCCTCAATTTTTTTATCCACTTTTTCTCCCCATTTTCAATTTTTCTCCCATCCCAATTTCATATTATCCAATTCTCCCCTCCCCTGTCTCGAACGTTGCTAGACTATGCTTCCCACAGGTCGGTTGTAGTGAGGATAGAAGCCTTGCATCACGTGTCCCCCTCCGGTACACGAGGAGGCAGCCTGTCGCATCTTTTCACCGCAGCAGCTCGAACTCTCAGTGGCGAGGAGTAACGCGTGGGAGGCTCACGCTGCCCCCGTCACTTCCTGCTTCCGTCGCACCGGCGTCACCAAACCGACCTGTAGGAGTCTCTGTCCACAACGTCCAATCCCCACCCACCGTCTTTCCCCACCCTCTAACACTTGCCAATTGTGTTAGTATGAACGACCGGCCAAGCCGGTAGCAACGCCGAGAGCTGGGCTCGAACCCAGCGTCTCCTGCGTTAGTGGCGAGCGCCTTGCCCACTGCGCCAATCAGCCACCCACATGTATTCTTATTTTTGACTACCTAAATGTCTATTGTGAGCGATCTGTGGTGCTGAATTTCCCTTGGGATTAATAAGGTACTTCTATTTTATTCTAAAGGTGGAATTAATTAATTTCTAACTCAAGTCGTAACATTTCCTCTGTGTCTTGTCTTGCTCCGTTCGTGTCTTTTCCGTTGACTTTGTCTGCCTTCGCGTCGTATATGAATGAGACAGAGAGCTCCAGTGAATGACATTATACTGACGAGAGACGGCGGAATACTTTCAAGCAAACAGAAAAGTCCATAATATAAAAACCTTTGTGGTACCTGTTCACAGACGATGGGCTCCCTCTTGCTAGCAATGTCCAGCTTCAGAGCGGATACCTGCGGTTGTGAGGATACAGATAAATCATTATTTCCATGTAGATGACTCGATGACTCTATGCAACATTAACCCATCCCTCTACTGTACGTTCATCACACACACACATCCACCTGCACACACCCACTTTAAACACTCACCTTTACATTCACTTTAGACACTTTAAACACTACACCATATTGTATTTATGTATTACAAAAAGATTTGCACTACATCCATACCTAATCTTTGCATTTTAAAAAGCTTGCATTTGTACTTCACTTTGTACTTTAGGTTGTATATTGCATATTTTGTATAGTGTTTGGTCTTTATACTTTATACTTTTTACTGTATGAAGCACATTCTCAGGGGGCTCATACAGAACCAAGCCTTTCACTGTAATGTACATGTACAGTACCTTATACGTGGCAAATAAAACAAAACATGAAACTTGAACTAGAACACGAGATCCCTTGACTGAATAGAACAGTCTAGTATCTATTTAGTCCTTGTTCACATACAGTCTACTTTTAAAACAAACATGGCTGCTACTGCATCCGAGCACTTCATAGCTGGAGGAACGGTTTACTCAATCACTGAAGACAAAGGTAAACAATCACGCGTGATCATCAATCAATCATCTACCATAGTCTCTGTCACTTCAACAGACTGCTATGTGATTGGTCACCAGCTGCTCTTAAGACAGCAGCTGATGATATGCCATGGAAAATACAAAAGCATTATTTGTTTTGCTCGCTGTTACGCAAAGTGGCGGACATTGGTGCCAGTGGTGCCACCCTGCACTGCGATGACCGTCCGCTCTGTTTTTAATAATACCATGCAGTGGGGAGAGAGAGTGAATGATGCAACACTATCCCATCCATTGCACACACATCCACACTCTCACTTTAAACACTCACCTTAAACATTCACTTTAAAGGGGAACTATCTTATAAATGGCCCTTTTCAGTGTTTAGCATTGTTTCCTGGCTATGTGGACTTATATTAATAGGATCTATGTCTCTAATTCTCATATTGGCGCATTCTTCCAATTCTCCTCTCACAATATTCACCCTCACTGAACTGAGTCATCTGAAAATGTGCTGATCTGTGATGTCAGAGATTTCTCAGCTGCATAATAATGTGGCAGTTGATGTGGCAGTTGCCACCAGGCCACACAGTGGTTGGAGCCTAGCCTCAAAATGGCTTAAGATCTTGAGGTAGAAAAATTCTGTTTTTGAGTACTTGATTAGAAATACAAAACAATGAATTTCTTTGAAAAAAAACCTTACAGAGGTGTTCCATAGACTCACAGGAATTGTGTAAAAGTGCCCAAATAGTGAAAGAAATAGTAAAATGGTTCCCCTTTAAACACTTTTAACACTACATCCTATTTTATATATGTATTACTCCTTTCAGTACGCAGCAGCTGATAGCTGGAAAACACACTACAAAAAACCTTAAATATGGAAATGTTTATTTCAATTCGATTGTTTAAGGAAACGTTAACAAACTCCCTAGAGCACTCATGTAGCTGCTTCTCCATGTGCTAACACCATGCTGCCACTATTGTTCTGTTGTCCGTCAGTTCAGTTGTTGCTCTGTATGTATGTCCTGCCTTTTTAATAATGTTCCTTTGTGTTTTATTTTTATTTATTTTATTTTATCCCCCCATCCCCTTTCCCCTAGGGGGCTTTTTACCCCCAAATATAGGCAGTTTTTGAAAATAAGAACTTGTTCTTAACTAACCTGCCTATACAAATAAAGGTTTGATGATGATCAAATTATTAAATGATGATTACTAAAAGATTTGCACTACATCCATACCTAATTTTAGCATTTTGTACTTTAGGTTGTACTTTAGTTTGTATATTGTATGTGTTGTACAGTGTTTGGACTTTTTACTTTTTTTACTGTATGAAGCACATTCTCAGGGGGGGGGGCTCATACAGAACCAAGCATTTCACTGTAATGTACTTTATATACGTGACAAATAAAACAAAACGTGAAACTAGGGATGTTCGATATTGGCTTTTTTACCGATATACCGATATTGTCCAACTCTTAATTTCCGATACCGATATCAACCGATATCAACCGATATCGATATATGCAGGGTTTCCCCCCCAAAAAACGGAATAATTTCAGGTAATTAACATTACAGATCTCTTGTTGTTGAATTAACACAACATTATGCATACTTTTGACAATAAATAAAATCAGAATTTGTTCTTACTTGCTTGCCTGGGTAAATAAAGGTTAAACAAATGTTAAAAAAAAAATATATATATATATATATATATATATATATTTCTTTTTTTGGATACCGATAATTTCCGATATCACATTTTAATGTCAATATCGGCCGATAATATCGGACATCCCTACGTGAAACTTGAACTTGAGAGAGCCCTATTGAATCAGTAAACGTGGGGGACCTCCTGTCACTCACCTGGTTGCCCAGGGCGACGGCCTCCAGCCCGGTGACGAGGTTGCCTCTCTGATACTCCTCCTTCTCCCGCCTCACTTCCTCCAGTTCCATCTCCACGGCGACCAGCCGCTGGCGAAGGCCCACCTCCTCGGAGGACCACCTCCTCTTCTGATTGGCCAGCTCCAGGCGCAGCTCCTCGCCCTCCAGCTGCTTGGTGTGGCACTGATGACGTGAGATGACGGACGACACAGAGACGTGATGTGAGATGTGAAGAGGGACCGGGGGGGGGGGAGTTTAACCCTTTCACTGCCACACGACAGAAGGTTAACCCTTTACTATCACACAACCGACGGCTGTTGTGTGGCAGTGAAAGGGTTAACCTTCTGTGTATTGTCGCAGTGAAAGGGTTATTAACCGTTTTGTAGTGCGGCAGTGAAAGGGTTAAAATACAGGGGTGACTACTGGTGTACCAATACAACATAATTGAGTGAGAAAATAAATTATTTTGATATTGGACGTCGTACACTATATTTTTGGACTGTATATTTTTAGAATAATTTAGAATTTATATCTTTGACCTACTGTAAATGTTCATTGTGAGCGATCTGTGGTGCTGAATTTCCCTCGGGATTAATAACTTACTTCTATTCTATTTTTTATAATTTTTTTATTATGTTTTTGGTAGATTTTTTATTGTTTGTACTACCGGGCACAGTCGGGCAGTCCGGTAGAGAGAGAGAGGAAGAACGGGAGACAGGGCGGGGGAAAGACATTCGGCAAAGGACGCCGGGTCCGGGAATCAAACCCGGGTCGGCCGCATCGCGACACAGCGCGTTACATGGGTCGCCACTTGGGTGCCCCACTTCTATTCTATTCTATTCTATTCTATTCTATTTTTTTTTTTCTTTTTTTTTTTTTTTTTCCCTCCTTTTTCCTTCGTTTTTTCTCCCATCCCAATGTTAGTCGTTATGCCAATTCCCAATCCCCTTCCTGGTCGCTGCGCACTCTACCCCCTACCGTCGGTCTGGGAGAGTGGAGGCTATCACATGCTTCCTCCGACACATGTGTAGCCAATCAACCGCTTCTTTTCACCTGGCAGCGTGGACTCTCACTGAGAGGGTGTAACGTGTGGAAGGATCACACTACCCCTCTTAGATCCTTTCCTCGCTGTGCAGGCGCCCCGACCGAACTGTAGGAGTCGCTGTTTACAACGTCCAATCCCCACCCACCGGCTTTCCCACCCTCTAACACTGCCAATTGTGTTAGTATGAACGACCAGCCAAGCCGGAAGCAACGCAGAGAGCTGGGCTCGATACCAGTATCTCCTGCGTTGGTGGCGAGCGCCTTGCCCACTGTGCCACCCAGCCGCTCATATTCTATCCTATTCTATTCCGTACCGGTGTGATCCTAGCTCTGTCCTAAGTTGCTTCAGCACCAAGCTCAACCAAATAGATAGAACGTAAGGAATCAACCTTGAGCTACAGTACCTGCTGTGTGAGGGTGGTGAGGGCAGAGTCCAGGTGTGCCACTCTCACCTCCTGCTTCTTCAGAGCAGCTGTGGTCGTCACCTTCTCCATACGCAGGCCACCTGATACATCACACACACACACACACACACACACACACACACACACACAATACACTAAGAAAACTAGACCCGCCGTTGTCGAATTACTTCACTGTTGTGGGTCACACATCACACCATGCGACCCCCCGCCCCCCCTCCCACTCTGATGCCACTTTTCAGAGTATTGATTTTTTTTACATAAGTGCACTCCCAGATTTATTCAGACTGACATGTGTCAGATTGACACATGTCAACATTTGCAGCCTATTTGTTTTGATGATGATGAATAGTTTATTTTCGGTTTTTGTTTACAGATCAATCAAAAACACACTTGTGTGGACTTTGAATTTTTTTTTTTTAATTTAATAATAATCACAAATGTACATATTCAAAGTAAGCTCACACACAAAATCCAAACTCAATGACCGAAAAAAGGAATAGGCTGAAGCACATGTTTATTTTTGCCTATCCTTTACAATTCTTAAAAACTAAATATACTTTAATATAAGAAAGAAAAACTTTAAATATGCTGCAAGATATAATTTTAAAGAAAAACAAAACAAATGTTTGATGTTTTACTCAAAACTGTACTCCTGAATTATTTTATCCTTCAGGGCTTTTTTAAATCTCCCCTGAGAAGTACACAACTTCAACCCGTCACTAAGGCTATTCCACAATTTAACTCCCAAAATTTAAACACATCTAGCTTTTACATTAGTTCTTACCTTTTTACATGTTTTAAGAATACACAACCCTCTTAAGTGATACTTTCCTTCTCTTGGTTGAAAGAGACATTGAATACAAACTGGTAGGTTCTTACTCTTAGCACGAAAAATGATCTCCAAGGTTTTTATGTTTTTGCATGATAAGTGGCACTGAGAATAATGTGAGGACAGGCATTGGATTGTTCATCCTGTGTGATGTAATGTCTTTCTGTTGTTTTAAAGACATTATGAGGACAGGCATGTCCCTCCTCCTCATCTTCATCATCAGACTATTGTTAATATAAGTGGGCGCTTTTAATGCAAAGTGGTCTGTGCATGTGCATGCATGGCGGGCCAGATCTGCGTCATTCCACCATTCACACCAGGTACCACCGCCCAGTGGATAAATGGCCCCATCCGGCCAGTGTTGCTTGTTAGTGTACACCAGTTGGCCTTCTCTCTAGCACCAGTTCAAGTTCAAGTTTCTTTATTAGTTGTCAGTCATACAAAAATACAGAATACTTTTATATAAAATGCTTCTTTCCGTTTTGCTCCAGAGATTGTGCTATTCCTTTTTTTCGGTCGTTGATTTTGGATTTTGTGTGTGAGCTTGCCTCATTATGTACATTTGTGATTTTCAATTTTTTATTTATTTTTTTGCAAGTCCACACAGGTGTTTTTGATTTGTCTGTAAATAAGGCCGTAAAATAAAAAACGTCATTCATTCATTCAGAGCTTACAGCCGGGTTCAGCGCTGAGCGTGCCACAGAAGTGGAACACTCAGCATCAGACTGCTTCAAACTGATCCAGCTGAGATAAAAATGTTCACAGAAAATGCTTACAATGTTACTTTTATCTTTGATCTCTTAAGATGGAAATAATGACAGGACATTATTTTCATTCCAGTTTGATTCCGGGCTTTCCCTAGAAGACAATGGTATAGGAGGGCGGTGCCGCCATGTGTTTAAAATCTTTATTATTATTATTATTATTATGTTTTGCAGTGAAAGCTTTGGGGCCAGCTTAGAAACAGACGCATCAGTGTCTAATACGTGATTGCTCTGTCCTCTGTTCCTGTGTGTGTATGTGTGTGTGTGTGTGTGTGTGTGTGTGTGTGTGTGTGTGTGTGTGTGTGTGTGTGTGTGTGTGTGTGTGTGCGTGTGTGTTCAAGTTTCTTTAATAGTTGTCATACAGAAGTACAGAAATGCTTCTTTCTGTTACGCTCCAGAGACTGTGCTAGACAGCACAGTCTCGACGGAGCTAACAGAACGGCGGCCGGTCTTAGCAGTGTGTGCATGCGTGTGTGTGTTTTCGTGTTCAACTAGTGTGCACCCTTATACACTGTACTTAAATAAATAACTGATTGATTGAAAATTTTATTAACAGATTGCAGAATGGCTCAATACACACAATCGTTAAACGGATGCAGACCAGAGACAGACTTTCTTCTTGTTTACATCAGTGTCCCCCATTTTCAATTCAACTTACCCTTGTGTTTGCTATTTTATTGAAATTATGTTTTTAAGTCGCAGAGAATTACAGCAAATGGCTTTCTTTATTGCAAAGTGTTTTGCCTCTCGGACCAACCCCCTAGTAGCGACTCCGCACCATCTAGTTGAAAATCCAGTTGGAAAGTCCTTTGATTATTACGTTTTCTAGGGACACCATTTTAATCAAACGACCCAACATCGACTCCCGTCCCCCAAGGCTGCAAAACGCTTGATAGCAGGTGACTGAGTGCAGAAGGAAGCTGGCTGCTATCCTGGAGAACCCCTCCCACCCCCTCTACGACGAGCTAGTCAAGATGAGAAGCACGTTCAGCCACAGACTCATACCCCCCCCGACACTCAACTAACCGCCTCGGACAGTCCTTCATACCAGCGGCCATCAGGCTCCACAACAGTGGGCAGGCAGGGACTGAGGCCAGACATCCAACTAGAACTAATAGGAACCCAAGGAGGACAATATGCATACTGCACTTTATGTGAATACTGCACCTTATGTGAATATTGTGATACTGTGAATTCTGTATATTTCAGTTAGTTAGACAGTAAATATAACACTACCTTATGCATACTGCACTTTATGTGAATACTGCACCTTATGTGCATATTGTGATACTGTGAATTCTGTATATTTCAGTTAGTTAGACAGTAAATATAACACTACCTTATGCATACTGCACCTTATGTGACACTGTGAATACTGTATATTACAGTTAGTTAGATAGTAAATTATATTGACTTATTTGTTTACACTGCTTGTGTTGTTTTTACTACCTGTACCCAGTGGTGCAGTCGTAATATGGGCCAAGGCCAAACACCACGTGCACGCGCGCTCCCGCGCGCGCATACATGTTCCCTCGGTTGCGCACAGAACAGATGATTATTATGCATAACAATGTTTTAAATGTAATTGTAGTTACAATTTCTTTAATTGAATTAACTTAAACTAGAAAAGTAAATACAAACTAAATTAACAATGTAACTTAGAGTTAGTTTACTTAAGGACAGTTTCCTTCAGACTGAAGCACAACTTGTCTCATCCTTCCAGTCGGGAGATCAAGCAGCCCCCCACCTACAGGGCTTGTATTTGGTTGTCGGTATCCTATTATTATGCAAAGTCTAGGTGATAAGTGCCGGCCGGGGTGGCCGGCGTATACGGCGCGACGAGTCATTTTTGTGTGCGCACAATGATGTGCACGCGCGCACATAAAAATGACTCGTCGCGCCGTATACCCCGGCCGGCACTTATCACCTAGACTTTGCATAATAATAGGATACCGACTGCCTCAGTGACGTATCCTAAACGGCGTTTAACCGCGTTTGACCACCACTGCATGCCTGCCTGTACCCCCCCTCCCCATGCTGCTAGCCTATGATGCCTGAATGCATGAATTTCCCCAAGGGGATCAATAGAGGAATATCTTATCTTATCTTATCTCTTATTCTTGAAAAATGTTTGGTTCAACACGTGACAGCCAGTCGCTCCTCCCATATCTATGGCTCCTCCTACCGATGGTTTCGTTGAGCGTGCGGACGTGGTTCTGCATGTACGCGTTGTCCGGATTCACAGGAGCCAGCGACGCTGCTGCCGGAGTGTCAGAGTGGACGGGTCTAGTAGTGGCGCCCTCTAGCTGCACCTCCAGGTGTCTGCAGCGAGCCTTCAGCTCAGACACCTGGTGCTCCAGAGCCTGGGTGTATTCTGGTGGATCTGTGGTACAACAACACACACAAGTGATATCAACACTGAAGTTATTAAACTACCGCAGATGATGTACAAAATGCTAAATAATTACTACTATAATTAAATGTTCTCAAACTCACTGGCATATATAGGTCAATATAGCACTCTGGAATGCTCTGCCGAAAAACATCTCATCCACAATACATAATAAAATTACTTTTAAAACAAATATTAAGAGATATCTTGCAAGTATGTAACTGTTATCTGTGTATTTTATCTTTTATTAATTTTTTGACTGGAATGTTAGATTTTATAATGTGAATTTGTATTATTTGTATACATTTTTTATTTGTGTTTCGTCACGTATGTAACTGTTATCTGTGTATTTTATATTTTTTTTATTTTTTGACTGGAATGTTAGATTTTATAATGTGAATTTGTATACATTTTAAATTTGTGTTTTGTTTTTATTTTTTATTCGTATTTTTTGTTGTACATTTGTATTGTATTTGTTTTGTCCAGGACCCCAGGAAGACTATAGAGGCTCTTTCATGTGTCTCTAATGGGGATCCTTTAATAAACATAAACATAAATATAAACATAAACTACGGAAAATTAAACGTTCATTTGAAATGATATTTTACTTGTGCATTAAAATGGTTACTGTTTAGTGCACGTGAATCCATAGGGTCAAGTGGTAAATGGTGCATTTGTATATAGCAGCTTTTATCCAAAGCGCTTTACAATATTGTTCCTCACGTTCACCCTCACACACACTGATGGCGGAAGCGACCATGCAAGGTGCCAACCTGCTCATCGGGAGCAATTAGGGGTTAAGTGCCACTGTCGCCCCTTTGGCCACATACATGTGGGACACCTCACAGCCTCTGGCATATTTGAGTGTGGCCACTCTATTAGGAGCACATACCTACATGCTACATACATACATACCACGCACGCACGCACGCACGCACGCACGCACGCACGCACGCACGCACGCACGCACGCACGCACACACACACACACACACACACACACACACACACACACACACACACACACACACACACACACACACACACACACACACACACACACACACACACACACACACACACACACACACACACACACACACACACACACACACACACACACACACACACACACACACACACACACACACACACACACACACACACACACACACACACACACACACACACACACACACACACACACACACACACACACACACACACACACACACACACATACATACATACATACATACATACACACATATACATGCATTCCATGTGAAGGTATTCTGTATGTTTGCATGTCAACTAATAAAGAAACTTGAACTTGAACTTGATATACATACTATACATACACACATACCTACATACATGCACCCACATACATGTCTAAGTAATTCCCTCATTTTGGTCAAATAACCATTTCCCACATTTCGCATGTTTAAACCTATGACAGGACTGACTTGATTTGATCTCTCCTGGAGGTCTGTTCCACTCTACCGCTGTCGTATACAGGAAGCCGTATTGTCCCTAGAACATGTCTTAAATCTACACGGCACAATGCCAGTGGCCCTGCCTCTCTAGGTGAATAGCCATGCGAGTCCCTGTAACAAGCGTAAAATAATTCTTAAAATACCGTGGTACATTTCCCTGCAACATAATTACGTGTATGTCTCAATTTCAGCTGCCGTACCCTATTTTCTACCGTCAGTCATTTGAATTCCTTGCATTGGGAAGGGCCAATGTGAGTCGTCGTGTGGCTACGGTTCAATACAATACCACCCTGGCAAATTTTAGTTTGAGCCAGGTTTGAAGTTTAGTTTTAATCCCCCAGAGGGCGCTACTGTGCCATGTAAACAGGTGTAGTTTCCTTATCCAAAAATCGGGCCTTTAGCTCCAGAGACTTTATTTTCTGGTCCACCTTGGTAATAACTAATAACCCTTTGTCCCATAATCTCTCCAGTCAGGGATTTGTCCGACTCACAGCCCAAGTATCTAACACGTGTTTTGGCAGCAATCAGAGGCAGCAGACAGGCAAATGGGGGACCCTGATGTAAACAAGACGAAAGTCTTTCTCTGGTCTGCATCCCCTTAACAATTGTGTGTATTGAGCTGTACTGTATTGTACCCATTCTGCAATCTGTTAATAAAGTTTTCAATCAATCAATCAATCAATCAAATAATGATGTCAGTAAAGGGACTTTGTCAACTAAAATAGACTTGGTCTTCAAAAATGTATGGTTAGTGAATGAGGAGCCTGACACCAGGGAGGACCGGTGGTGTTGAGAGCGCATTATTACCGGGTCAGCAGTGGTCGCTAGCTTACTTGTTGCTGTGACAGAATTCACCGTATAATTATATAATCTTGAGCCATATTTGATTAGGGGAATTCAACTCTATTCCAATCTATATAGTGAGTTGAGGAACCACTGAAGGCCCGTGTGTGACCTGTGTTTATCAAGGAGGTGTATGGTGAGAAGGGCAATAAAAGAGTTGTATTTGGGAGATAACAGCTGTGGCCAGAGACTAGAGAAGTCAGACCAGGCCCTCTCTTTACACTATGATAAAGGGATTTCAATCAATGACATCTCGGTATTGTGATTCATCTAGGTCTCGCCTTTTTCTTTTTACCTACTTTTTCTCCTCCTTTTTTCTGTGATTTTTCTCCCATCCCAATTTCCTCTCGTGCCAATTCTCCCTCCCCTGTCCTGATCGTTGCTCGCATGTGCCCCCCACTGGCCGGTCGTAGGGAGAATAGAAGCCTTGCATCACATCATGTCCCCTCCGATACATGTGGAGGCAGCCAGTCACCTCTTTTCACCTGCCAGCGCGGACTCTCATTGGCGAGGTGTAACGTGTGGGAGGCTCACACTGCCCCCGCCATTTTCCTGACTTTGCTGTGCAGGCGGCACCCTGACCGACCTGTAGGAGTCGCTGTTTACAACGACCAGATTACCACCCATCGACTCCCCTCCCGCTAACTCTGCCAATTGAGTCGGTATGACGGCCGGCCCGAGCCGGAGGCAACGCCGACAGCCGGATTCGAAACCGGAGTGTCTTGCGTTGGTGACGAGTGCAATGTCCGCTGCGCCACCCAGCCGGCCCTCCCATCTAGGTCTCTCCTCAACCATTTCTACGAGGGCAATGAATCTCACATAGAGATATAAGATGAACATGTTGAATACTGAGGTGGTCACAGAACTAAATATTCTTACACTTTCTGGAGGTTAGACAGAGGCCACCACACTATCAGCTAACAGCTGGATGGGCGGGGGGGGGGGGGGGGGTGTTGGGACACATTGGGGTCTCAGGTCACATGACCTTCTAGAGTGACAGTTGCAGTAGGAGGGGCTAGACGAACAGCCAGTTCATTCAGCTAAAGCTGAGACAGCACTTTAGGGGAGATTGGAGGACGAGGCGACCAGATGGTATCTTGTAGAGACCAGGACATATCGGATGAAACTAACCTCTCTTGTGTTGCCCGTTCTGTGTATTTACGTCGACAATTCAACCAACAACATCTTGGTTGACAAATAAAATGACCAAATTCATTGAATGGTAAATGGCTGCTTTTTTATATAGCAGCTTTTATCCAAAGCGCTTTACAATTTGTTCCTCACATTTGACCCGTTCACTCACACATTCATTCACACACCGACGGCGGAGGCGACCATGCAAGGTGCCACAACCTGCTCATCGGGAGCAATTAGGGGGTTAAGTGTCTTGCTCAAGGAGGACACATCGACACGCTGCCCCCCGGGAGGAGCGGGAATCGAACCGGGAACCTGCGGATTGCCAGAAGACGACTGCTCTACCTCCCGAGCCACTGTCGCCCCCCCCCCCCCCCCCCCCCCATTGTCGATCATTGACTAATCGACAATGAGTGGGCAGCCCTAGTGTTTACTCTAGAGAAGCACAGAGCTCGCCCCCCCCCCTTTCTGCTTCCAGAGGTATGTTCTCTATGACCTTAGGTAGCCTCTGGTGAAAACGGCACAATATCTTCACTATGCAATAGGGGTGTAGCGATGCATCGATTAATCGAAATGCATCGATTCTAATGTGACGATTCAACTGCATCGATTCGAAAATGTTAGAATAGATTATAATCGGGGGGGGGGGGGGGGGATATATATATATATATATAGCTATAGCGATATATCTTTTATGTTTATTTTTTGTGTATTGTTTTTATTGACCTATAGTCCATTCATGCTGAGTGAATCAGTTCCCCCAGCCACATTTGTGTATTCAAATTTTTTTTCGGGAATTAACTGATAGAAAATGTATCGAAAATGTATCGAATCGAATAGTGGTCAAATGAAGAGATTTCATGATGCATTGAATCGTTGCCTGAATAATCGTAGTCGAAATTAATCGTTGTGAGGTCGCATCGTTACACCCCCTACTATGCAACTTAGTACACTGCTCTCCAAGATCCTAAATCAGTTGCATTTACTTTATAGTATATACAATTTACATAGTGACTGTCAATTTGTTAGGGTTCTCCTTTTAAATAGCCGATATTTAAAAAAGAAAATAGCTGGTTTTAACTAGTACGAAAACAAAATTACAATCTCAGAGAAGTGTGGGGTTCTATGTTGCATAGTAAAAATTATTGTGGCAAAGTTTTGCGCGAGACTAAGGGCATAGAATAGAGAAAATACTTCCAGAACATCAAAAGGGGCATATATATATACAAGTACACAATATTGGCGTAACGTAAAATGGAGCATAGAACAGATTGTGCCATTTCAAAAAGTAAACTACAACAAACTACAGTTCTGATGATATGTTTCGAGCTGGACTGAGTTCTTCACATTACTAGACAGGACATCCTCCAGAATAGCTATCATCCTCCTAGGCCGTCGGCCAACAGAGAGGTATTATGTTTCCATGTTAAAAGTAAACCGTCAACACATATCATCGAACGGTTACTACGCTGTCACCAGGAGAGACACGTGATGGAGGGAGATGAACGGGATCCCTTCACCGCCGCGATCCTGACGAGCCGATGGCATTTTACACTGAGCTGTTGACGGCGGTCTCTCAGTGGACTCGCTTTTTGTGTTTCGCTGCTCCTTTACATATTAACTCTCATATATAACTATATTTCAAGTGATATTCCCTCTCGGTGCTGACCGAGGGAGATGGAGGAGACGCCTAACCGATGGGCTCCCATTGCATTGCTGTGTGTGTGTGTGTGTGTGTGTGTGTGTGTGTGTGTGTGTGTGTGTGTGTGTGTGTGTGCGTGCGTGCGTGCGTGCGTGTGCGTGTGTGGTTTATGGGTAGATGGGTAGGTTTTTAATATATAATATCATTTTATATATAATGTTCTGTCATTATCCTTGTTTGTCTCTTTTTTAAATTTTTTTACACAAAAAAAATATCAAAATAAAATGATCCCTTCACTTTAAAAAAAGGCCCATACCAGTCTAATTCGGACTCCTCAGCGTTCTCTAGTCGAGGCTCATCAACAAGCCAGGGTCAGGCAGGTGTTGACTTCTCAAAGTGCTTGTTTGAAAAGGATAAGAGGCTGGCCAGCGGTGGGTGGGGGGGGGGGTGTGTGTGTGTGTGTGTGTGTGTGTGTGTTTGTGTGTGTGTGTGTGTGTGTGTGTGTGTGTGTGTGTGTGTTTGTGTGTGTGTGTGTGTGTGTGTGTGTGTGTGTGCATGCTGGTGTGAACACGACCACGCATGTGCAGTAAACTATGCAAAAGACACTACTGTCGGGCGGCCGGGTAGCGCAGCGGACTAAGCGTCTGTCTACCACCGCAGAGCCAGTGGGATCGAATCCAGCTGTGGTGCTTCCGGCTTGGTCGGCCGTCCATAGTACTGACACAATTGGCAGTGTTAGCGGGTGGGAAGCCGGCGAGGGTGGGTCCTGGTCGTTGTAAATAGCGACTCCTACAGGTCGGTCGGGGCGCCTGCACAGCGAGGGAAGGATCTGGGGGGAGGTAGTGTGACCCTTCCACACGTTACACTCTCCCGGTGAGAGTCCGCGCTGCCAGGTGAAAAGAAGCGGTGGGCTGGGTACACATGTGTCGGAGGAAGCATGTGATAGTCTCCGCCCTCCCAGACCGACGGTAGGGGGTAGAGTGCGCAACGACCAGGAAGGGGATTGGGAATTGGCATAACGACTAACATTGGGATGGGAGAAAAACAGAAAAAGAAAGGAGGAAAAAGATTAAAAAAAAATAAAAAAACACTACTGTCCGCACCTGTTGGTCTGGTCTTGGAGGAGCCGTCAGCCACCTGTGTGGGAGTGGTGGTGGTGGTGGTGGTTGTGGGGGTCAGGGGGGCTCCTGGTGGCTGGAGGGCCAGAGGAGAGGCCTGGGCCTGGGGCTGGCTGAAGCCCTCCATGTCCCTCCTCATCTGGGCCACCACTGTTCTCAGACCGCCGTTCTGCTGCTGGAGACGACGGATCTCCTCTGACGCCAGGTCACTCACACCGACCCTGGAGCCCTGCGGGCGAGAGGGAGAATGTACGGTATAGAGGCATGTAACACACACACACACACAAACACACACGTAGTCATTTAGGCGGCTGGGTGGCGCAGCGGACATTGCACTTGTCACCAACGCAAGAGACACCGGGTTCGACTCCGGCTGTCGGCGCTGCCTCCGGCTTGGGGCCGGCCGTCATACTGGCTCAATTGGCAGAGTTAGAGGGTGGAAGTCGATGGGTGGTAATCTGGATGTTGTGGACAGCGACTCCTACAGGTCGGTTGGGGGACGCCTGCACAGCAGAGACAGGAAAATGGCGGGGGGTAGTGTGAGCCTCCCACACGTTACTCCTCGCCACTGAGAGTCCGCGCTGGCAGGTGAAAAGATGCGACAGGCTGCCTCCTCGTGTATCGGAGGGGACACGTGATGCAAGGCTTCTATCCTCCCTACAACCGACCAGTGGGGGGCATATGCGAGCAACGTTCAAGACAGGGGAGGGGAGAATTGGCACAGCGGGTAATTGGGATGGGAGAAAAATAGACAAAGAGGAGAAAAAATGGATAAAAAAAAAAAACATGTAGTCATTTAGCTGCCGCTTTCATCGCTTGGGGGCGCGACAGTGGTTCAGGAGGTAGAGAGGTCGTCTGGTAATCGGAAGGTCACCGGTTCGATTCCACACTCCTCCCGGGCAGCGTGTCGAAGTGTCCTTGAGCAAGACACTTAAGTTAACCCCTAATTGCTCCCGATGAGCAGGTTGGCACCTTCCAATGTGTGTGAGTGAATGGGTGAATGTGAGGAACAAATTATAAAGCGCTTTGGATAATATATATATATATTAATAATGCACTATTTACTATTCACAATTTTTTACCAAAAGCAACTTGCAAGTTCTGTACAACAAATCAGCTGGAAAGGTACAACTCTGGCAGCTAAGGAAGGGTAAGTAAGATTGTTCGTCAAACAGTGTCGAACTTGAGTGCTACAGTTTGAGTGCATACTAATAAAAGTATATTATAGACATATACTAGGGTCAAAGCAACTTACCCCCCGAGGGTCAGAGGTCAGAGGCAACACAAAGTCTGAAATACTGACAGCTGCAGCTCATGCACTTTCTTCTCTTGACCACTAGATGGAGTTTGAAGCCTGACGCTCGACAGGGGTAGTTTGCCAGTAAAAAGACTGAGAGAGTACAGTACGTACTGTACCTTGATGCTGTTCGGTAGTAGAGAACTAGAGACGGTTGCACCGTGGAGAACGTGCCCTTGAAAATATAACAAATGCATGGTGTGGTTTCACGACGAAAGTTCATCACTTCCAGGAATGGTACGACTGACTAATCAAAAGCTCATACTTTGCCATCGCTGAGACGTGCAGAAGGCTGGGACCTTTTCAGGAAGCCATAAACACTCGACCGGAGACCCTCTGCTAAGGCCAGGCCAGGCCAGGGTGTTCCGTTACAGACAGACACCGATATATAGATTCATTGAGCCACCGAGACCGATCTGGAATCCGTTTAACACATCTTAGCGATTAACCATAACACAATGTCTGATCCCAAGTCAGTTTTGGGGGGGTTGAACTGGCTTGGGGTAACAAAACACTGAGCACATTGTGATTGAATTCAGTCTTGAAAGGGGAGGGTTTGAAATTGATTGATTGATTGATTGAAAATTGTATTAACAGATTGCAGAATGGGTACAGTACAGTACGGCTCAATACACACAATTGTTAAGGGGATGCAGACCAGAGAAAGACTTTCGTCTCGTCTACATCAGGGTCCCCCATTTTCAATTCATCATAACATATATGACATACATACATGACATACAGATAGACAGTACTGCTACATCATCTATACATTTATGACATACCAGATTTACAAATACAGTACTGTTTGTGATACAAAAGAGAGTCTAAAAAAGAGAGTATATACATTTGACGAAGAAGCTGTACATTGGAGGAGGTTGGGTGGGTGGGTGGGGTGGAGGGGGGGGGTGGGGGGGGGGGGGAAACTGTACATTGGAGGAGGTTGGGTAGGTGGGGTGGAGGGGGAAACTGTACATTGGAGGAGGTTGGGTAGGTGGGGTGGAGGGGGGGGAAACTGTACATTGGAGGAGGTTGGGTAGGTGAGGTGGAGGGGGAAACTGTACATTGGAGGAGGTTGGGTAGGTGGGGTGGAGGGGGGGGAAACTGTACATTGGAGGAGGTTGGGTAGGTGGGGTGGAGGGGGGGGAAACTGTACATTGGAGGAGGTTGGGTGGGGTGGGGTGGAGGGGGGGAACTATACATTGGAGGAGGTTGGGTAGGTGGGGTGGAGGGGGGGGGGGGGGAACTGTACATTGGAGGAGGTTGGGTAGGTGGGGGGGGGGGAACTGTACATTGGAGGAGGTTGGGTAGGTGGGGTGGAGGGGGGGGGGGAACTGTACATTGGAGGAGGTTGGGTAGGTGGGGTGGAGGGGGGGGGGGAACTGTACATTGGAGGAGGTTGGGTAGGTGGGGTGGAGGGGGAACTGTACATTGGAGGAGGTTGGGTAGGTGGGGTGGAGGGGGGGGGGGAGAACTGTACATTGGAGGAGGTTGGGTAGGTGGGGTGGAGGGGGGGGGAAACTGTACATTGGAGGAGGTTGGGTAGGTGGGGTGGAGGGGGGAGTGGGAAACTGTACATTGGAATGGGGGGGGGGGGGGGGGGTGGGGGGGTGGGGTGGGAAACTGTACATTGGAACGGGGGGTGGGGGGGGTTACGACCAGAGAGATTTAGAGGCACCATGTGACCTTCTGCCATCAGTACAGATGTATAGGCCGTCGCTTCATTGACTGTGTCAGTATGTTCCCACGGTCTACTCGTTTGCTGAGAGACACCTTTAACGGTAAAAAGAAATGAGGGACCGTAACCACATGTAGTCTGGATTCCACCACGTCTAGATCTCTCTCTTCAATAAACACCACCGCCGCTTTGACGAACGCAGACCGCATCCACTCCGTCACGATGACATCATCATTATCATGTCCCCCCCCCCCGCCATGTGGACGGGGGTTCTGCCGTGTGCGTGCGCCGTCTGCGTGAGTGCTTTTGCTTTCACACGCATGACACACGCGGTGCGAAGCATCACACACACACACACACACACACACACACACACACACACACACACACACACACACACACACACACACACACACACACACACACACACACACACACACACACACACACACACACACACACACACACACACACACACACACACACACACACACACACACACACACAGCCTGTGGAGTCAGCAACATTCTTCATCTGGTTGTATATGATCCATCACCATACTGTACCACCGAGGGAACTATAAGAGAAGGAAGGGTCATCACGTCAGAATACCAGCGTTCTTCTATCACGCTCTGCTTGCTGCCAGACAGTGGTGGCAGTTCCACTGAAGCCTGTGTTCAAATTCAAAATATACAAGCTATCTGAGGAAATATACATCAGCGAATATATCAAACGTTAGCTATAGTTTAGGGCTGTCCCCAACTAAGGATTTGGATGGTCGACTATGATAGGCCAAAATTAGGCCGTTAGTCGACTATTGGTCGACTAATAATAATAATAAAAAAAAAAGTATAATATATTTTTATTATTATTATTATTATTTTTTTTTTGTATCATTCCATTTGGGCTGTGGGGGGTGCTTAATGTCTGAAGGAGTCGACTGAAGGCTTCTTGTCCTCTGCAAAAGCATGCAATTGGTCCACTGATGGATACATCTTGATATTTGTCTAGTCTAGTGTGTTCATTAGATGGTGAAATCCTCTTTCAGTGCCTCTGTGCCTGTTTTCGTAGTTAGTTAGCCTCTGGTATGCGTGCCATTAGCGTTAGACACGCTTCTAGGCCTCTTGTCTTTTGGAAAGAATGATACAAAATATTTTTTTTTTATTAAAAAAAAATATATATATATTTTTCTTTATTCGACTAAGAGGTTAGCAGTCAACTACAGCTCCCTTTGACCGATTAGTCGACTAATAGGGGTCAGCCCTAGTATAGTTAACAACGCAACAGATTGCAGATGATTCCGACAGCCGAGGTGATAACCTGTTTAAACGACGGGTCATGAACGAGCAGATGGGTGATCCCATTTAACACAACGTTGGTCAAACTCAAAAAGTGTTCACGCGGTCGGGTGGCGTAGCGGAGATTGCGCTCGTCACCAATGCAAGAGGCTGCTGCGGTCTCGACGACTCCCGGAGTCAGCATTGCCCTGCGGCTTAGTTGGGCCGGTCGTCATACTAACTCGTTTGGCTGAGTTAGCGGGAGGGAAGTCGTGGGTGGTAATCTGGCGTTGTGGACAGCGACGCCTACAGGTCAGGTCTGGGGGCGCCTGCTCAGCGAAAGGCAGGAAGTGGTGAAGGCAGCGTGACCTCCCACGCATTACGCTTCACCAATGAGAGTCCTCGCTGCCAGGTGAGAAAAGAGCCGCTGGTTGTCTCCACATGTGTCGGAGGAAGCATGTGGTGGACTTCAGGGTTCCCTTGTACCGACCAGTAGGAGGCACATGCGCACAACAACCAGGTAGGGGAGGGAGGGGGGGAATTGGCATAACGACTAAATTGGGATGGGAGGAAAAGCATAGAAAATCAGGCGGAGAAAAAGAGGATAAAAAAAATAAATTAAAAAAAATTGTTTTCACACTTGGCACCAATGTGCGTTCACACGCTACAAGGTGACGCGATGACCCTTCCTTCTTTTATAGTTTCCTTGTGTACCACCAGGAAGCTAGGCGGTCTATACAAAGCACACAGCCACAAACACACTAAGAGTGAGGAGAAGCATCAATAGTAGGGATGTCCGATATTATCAGCCGATATTGGCATTAAAATGTAATATCGGAAAATATCGTTATCGGTTTTCAAATATATATATATATTTTTTTTACATTTATTTAACCTTTATTTACCCAGGCAAGCAAGTAAGAACTAATTCTTATTTTATTTATTGTCAAAAGTATGCATAATGTTGCCTTAATTCCACGACAAGAGATATGTAATGTTAATTACCTGAAATTATTCCGTTTTTTGGGGGGGAAACCCTGCATATATCGGTATCGGTTGATATCGGTATCGGAAATTAAGAGTTGGACAATATTGGTATATGGGATAGCGGTAAAAAAGCCAATATCGAACATCCCTAATCAATAGTCTAATGCTTTGTTGTTGTTGTTGTTGTTGTTGTTGTTGTTGTTGTTGTTGTTGTTGTTGTTGTTGTTGTTGTTGTTGTTGTTGTTTTACACCCTGAAATTTGCCCACATCAGCATAAATCTTTTTATCCAGAAATAATAATCCATTATTAAAAAAAAAAAATCTTCTCAGTCAAGGACATTTAGATAAGTCAAGAGGACTTTCAGAAAACCCCATCCACCCCCCGCCCCCCGCCACATTATCTCCTATAAGACCGGGACAGAATGAATGAATGAATGAATGAAAACTTTATTTAACAGATTGCAGAATGGGTACAATACAGTACGGCTCAATACACACAATTGTTAAGGGGATGCAGACCAGAGAAAGACGTTTGTCTTGTTTACATCAGGGTCCCCCTTTTATTGAATTTTTTTCATTTAACCTTCATTTAACCAGACAGGTCAATTAAGAATAAATTCGTATGGGGCGGCTAAGTGGCGCAGTGGGCAAGGCGCTCGCCACTAGTGCAGGAGACGCTGGGTTCGAGCCCAGCTCCCGGCATTGCTACCAGCTTGGCTGGTCGTTCATACTGACACAATTGGCAGTATTAGAGGGTGGGAAAGCCGGTGGGGTGGGTCCTGGTCGTTGTAAAAACAGCGACTCCTACAGTTCGGTCGGGGCGCCTGCTCAGCGAGGAAAGGATCTAAGGGGGGTAGTGTGACCCTTCCACACGTTACACCCTCTCAGTGAGAGTCCGTGCTGCCAGGTGAAAAGAAGCGGTGGGCTGGCTAGACGTGTGTCGGAGGAAGCATGTGATAGCCTCCACTCTCCCAGACCGACTGTGGGGGGTAAGTGCGCAGCGACCAGGAAGGGGATTGGGAATTGGCATAACGACTAACATTGGGATGGGAGAAAAATGGAGGAAAAAGGAGGGGGAAAAAGATCCAAAAAATAATAATAATAATAAATTCGTATTTACAATGACGGCCTAACAGGGAAAGGGGACAAAAAAATAAACAACGAAATAAAATGACACGGTATGTAATACATGAAGCAGAACAGACTGATTGCAGTTAACAGGCATCTCGTTCCAACTTCCAACTGCCTTTCCTTCTTGACCGATGTGAGGCAGCAGGTCACTCTTCTTCTCACCGGCTTTTCCTTCCGGTTGAGCATCCGCGGAGCTAATGATGCTAATGATGGAGCATCGCCGTCGGTTGTGTGATAGTAAAGGGCTAACCTTCTGTGTTGTCACAGTGAAAGGGTTAACCGGCTGTCGTGTGGCAGTGAAAGGGTTACACCTTGACCTTGACAACACTGACCCTGATGTTGAAAGCTGTGTTTACTCCAGCAGGCTGTATTACTGGCCATAGTGTAACCGCAGCCTTAGAGAGCAGTCACGTATGGGATGTCAGCATGGTCGTACAGTTAGAATCTACGCTTGCTCATGTGGTGCAGGCCGCCGTAACGGTTATGAGGAGGAATGAACACCAGTCCCTCCAGTCCAATAATATGAGCCGTCTGTTCTCTGGGGCGAGCGAGCAGGGAGAGTTATCATCTGATCCATCTCACATTATCCACGTCGAGTGTGAGCTGCTACCCTCTGGCAGACCATGGAGTACAACCGTGTTTAAACCCTTTCACTAGCACACTGCAGAAGGTTAACCCTTTCACTACCACACTACAGACAGTTAACCCTTTCACTACCACACTACAGACGATTATCTAAATGGATGGATGGATTGATAGGACTCTCAGTTTTCAGATAAGCTTCTATGGACATAATTCCTATATTCCTTTTTCAGTCACTGTAAATCAAATACTGTTAAATGATTGTGCATATTGTATTGTGTGAGATGATGATGATGAATAAACTACTACCACTACTACTGCTGCTGCTACTATATAAAAAAAAATATATACCCAAAATAACAAATAATAATTACCAGGCCAAAGAGGCAGCAGCGTAACATTACGATGACCTCTTGGCCTGTTGCCTTGCGGTGTTCTGATGGAGAGACCACAGGGGGAAAGCATGCGCCCAGGCCGCCAGCCAAGCTGAAAGGGCATCATACCACTCTGGAAGCTCCACCAAAGGCCAACTCCTAAAAAAGCGCCAGGATGGGACCACACACTCTATGAGCTCATCAGCATCAGTCGTCACACGGGAGAGAGAGAAGCGCTCCCCGTGTCATACAGCATGTTACCGTGTTTGTGTGTAACCCAAAAGTTACACAAAAATGTACCAAAGAACATAACCTCAGCCTAGATTGTGTGAAAGAGTGGCCCTGATATCTCCCCGGGGAAACAATACCCCGCGGTCTATTCTCGGCACGAGCGTTGTTATCTCGGTCCTCTGCGTTCGCTCTTTCACTTCCACGGGGGGCGATTTCGCTGGTTGAGGTAAGGCAGACGATGTTTATGAAAGTGAATATTTGTTTGACAAGAGTAGGCACTGGCTGAAAAGACGAAAAAAAACAAAGCCATCCCAAACATCCTAATAAGTAGACAAAGAGACAGCGTGTTGGAGATTCAGAGAGGGGGGAAGAATCAGATGTCAGTCAGTGAGTCAGTCAGTCAGTCAGTGAGGATCAAGCCTATCCCCTTGGTGTTTTCATGGATAGCTTGGCCTTACTCTTGGTACTGAGAATATTAATGTCAATTCCTTCCGACACAGTGACCTTCTCAGGTCCCTAACTGCTAATTTAAAGCTTGGGTGCCACGTGTTCTAAGAATTCTTCACATACACACACAGTGAGTTATTCCTCTGGCCCAGGACAGTTCAGTCACCATCACGGTCAACATGCACCACACTACGGCTGGGCAATAATATACAGATATCTATAATCAGTATCGTCTACCTGTTATCATATGGTGTTTTTTTTTTATATTGCGATACGCAAACTATTGAGTCAGATTTCTCACAAAAGTATTCATGAAATACTGACACTGTAGTGTCACACAACCTATATCACCACCACGCACTCCAATATGACGAACAATGTTTGAACCTTTGATTTCTCACACATAAGCAGATATTACAATATATATCTGCGATTTGCGATATATCAACATCGAAGGAAATCCTTCTGAATATTGTAAGATAATTATTGTGAGATTGAATATTGTGAGTGAAGAATCTAAACGGTCCAGAAGAGACATGCGTGCTCAGTTTTAGGTCACGTTGTAACCATGATTCCACGATTCTGCTGCATCAATACCAGAAGCAGTCCTTCCTAGATTCGTTTTTTTTTTTTTTATCCACTTTTTCTCCCCATTTTCTATTTTTCTCCCATCCCAATTTTTCGTATATCCAATTCTTCCCTCCCCTGTCTCGAACGTTGCTAGACTATGCCTCCCACTGGTCGGCTGCACAGTGAGGATAGAAGCCTTGCATCACGTGTCCCCTCCGGTACACGAGGAGGCAGCTGTCGCATCTTTTCACTGCAGCAGCTCGAACTCTCAGTGGCGAGGAGTAACGCGTGGGAGGCTCACGCTGCCCCCGATACTTCCTGCTTCCGTCGCACCGGCGTCACCAAACCGACCTGTAGGAGTCGCTGTCCACAACGTCCGATCCCCACCCACCGGCTTTCCCACCCTCTAACACTTGCCAATTGTGTTAGTATGAACGACCGGCCAGCCGGTAGCAACGCAGAGAGCTGGGCTCGAACCCAGCGTCTCCTGCGTTAGAGGCGAGCGCCTTGCCCACTGCGCCACTCAGCCGCCCTTCCTAGATTAGTTCTATAGCACAGGGAACCTGAAGAACTAGACCATCACTGGAGCGTGTTAAGCTGGTGGACCAATGTTCCAGAGCAGCATAGATGAGATATATAAGGTTATCATTTACAGAGTAGGGCTTTATAAATATACATACCAATGATTACTGCGCCTGTCAGCCAGAGAAGCCCAACCGACCTTATCATAAAGAAAACAGCTATATATAAATACAGCTGTAGCTATCACTGGTAATAACCCTCAGAGCTGAGTGGGAAACAGAGTCTAGGGGCCTGAGTGTGGAGGCAGCAGCGTGTCTGCAAGGCACTCAACCCCCACACCTGCTCCAGTGGAGCTGCTCAGTGGCCAACAGTGCCAGACTGTGGTTGTAGTGGGCGGCTCCCAGGTGTGTGAATGTGTGTAACTGTGAGGCAGGGTGTTGCTGAAAATCTATGATCTCGAAAAAGAAAAAAAAAAAGAAAAAAAAGGCTAATAAAAAAAGGCCCACTGGCCTGGTCGTACTCACTGAAGGTCAGTGGGAGGTCAGCTAGACCTTGTGCGCGCAGCACGTGTATGAGAGAGAAAAAGGTTGGCTGTATCAGCGGCCCGCAGTATTACCTAAGCTCTATTTCAAGAGCCTCTAAATGTCCCCCCGAGTGGCCAGGGAGGTCTCAGTATCAGTCAGGCGCTACTAGCCACGGACTCACCCCGTTAACCTGCTCCTCCTCCTCTATCTCACCCGCCATGTGTGGGGTGTCCTGCTGCTCGTAGACTAGCTGTGGTAATAGCAGTCACTTCCTGGGGTTATTATAGCATTTAATAACACACTCTGGCCGGCTACAGTATCTCCTGGCTGTGACAGCGGGCCAAGCCTCATGTAACCTAGAGTGCAACTAGTCTTCTGCCCTCTGCTCAGACTCTCCATATAAATCACCACCTCTTTTCTTGTATTACTTGGCAACAACATGCTTGGTTATGTGCACCTGCTCTGTGCACGATTCACAGTATGTCATTATTTGCGTGCTTTATTTACAAAAATAGAAAAAACTAAAACATAGTTACAAACATGGGGGACCCTGATGTAAACAAGACGAAAGTCTTTCTCTGGTCTGCATCCCCTTAACAATAGTATGTATTGAGCTGTACTGTACTGTACCCATTCTGCAATCTGTTAATACACTTTTCAATCAATCAATCAATCAATCAATCAATCAACATAGCATCTCCCCTGGTCCAAACCCTAGTAGTAACACACCAGAGTCGTCTAGTGGTGGGGGGGAAATATCGATACATAGTAGTATCGCGATACTTTGCGTGGCGATACTGTATCGATACAGGGACGGCAAGTATAGATATTTAATTATTTATTTATTTATAATTAAAAAAAATATAATAATAAAAAAAAGTGTTTGTATATATTCTTTTTTGTATAAGGAAGTTGCATTGTTCATTTCAATTCCTGTAATAGTAAAGTAGTCCACACACACATGTGCATTCAGTTAAGTTGGAATATGACTGTAATACAAACAGTTCAGTTTGTCAGGTACATGCAACACAGATTACAGTGTTGACATCTGTCTGCTTGAGAAAATACCACGTTCTGCAATAAAAATGATTGAAGTGAGATGAACAGACTGAACTTTATTTTAGTAGATAAAACACGTTGACAACGTTTGACTTTGCAGTTGAAAAAAGGTAATAAAGCGCAATATATCGCAATATTATTATCGCAATACTCAGCATATCGCAATACTATCGTATCGTGACCCAAGTATCGTGATAGTATCGTATCGTGAGGCCTCTGGTGATTCCCACCCCTACCAGAGTCCGTGCAGTGTTTATTATTATCATTATGAGTCAGATAATACTAACAGTTCTCAAGTTCACCAGGCAGCCGTTAGTTCTCCAGCAATTGGCAGCAGTCCGTGCCCATGGTTGTGCAGCACTAGATGTCTGCTGGCACGAGGGACTGGCCAAGGCGGTGTGTGGACAGACACTGAAGAGGACTCTGGCGACTCACAGACAGTAGCCGGCTGCACGCCGCGCTGAAAGACCCAAGTCTCCTCAGGAAGACCAGCCTGCTCGGTCCCTTCCTGTCGTCTGACCAGTCCAGTCTACTGTTCAAGTGTACTCCCAGGAACTTGTAGGTCTCTTAACTCTTTGGAATAACCTGCCTCGAAACCTCTGCTGCATTTACAGTAGATTCACTTTTTAATTTTTTTTTTAATCTTTTTCCCCCTCCTTTTTCCTCCGATTTTCTCCCATCCCAATGTTAGTCGTTATGCCAATTCCCAATCCCCTTCCTGGTCGCTGCGCACTCTACCCCCCACAGTCGGTCTGGGAGAGTGGAGGCTATCACGTGCTTCCTCCGACACACGTCCAGCCAATCAACCGCTTCTTTTCACCTGGCAGCGCGGACTCTCACTGAGAGGGTGTAACGTGTGGAAGGATCACACTACCCCCCTTAGATCCTATCCGCGCTGAGCAGGCGCCCCGACCGAAACTGTAGGAGTCGCTGTTTACAACGACCCGGACCCACCCCGCCAGCTTCTCCCACCCTCTAATACAGCCAATTGTATTAGTGTGAATGGCCAGCCAAGCTGGTGACAACGCCGGAGCTGTGAGCTGGACTCGAACAGGCGAATCACAGTAGATTCACTTTTTAAAATAATCTTAAATTGTATTTTTTTATTATGTTTTTGGTAGATTTGTATTGGTTTTTACTACCGGGCAGTCCGTTAGAGAGAGAGAGAGAGAGAGAGAGAGAGAGGAAGAATGGGAGACAGAGTGGGGGGAAGACATTCGGCAAAGAACGCCGGGTCCGGGAATCGAACCCGGGTCGGCCGTGCCGCGACGCAGCGTGTTACGTGGTTCACCACTCGGGGGCGCCCCGTCTTAAATTGTATTTAACACTGTAAAGTATTATTATTATTATTATTATTATTATTATTATTATTATTATTATTATTATTATTATTATTATTATTATTATTATTATTATTATTATTATTATTATTATTATTATTATTATTATTATTATTTTGGTTTCTGTGCTTGCATGTCATTTTAGCCATCTTAATTGTTAGTTTCATTATGCATTGTGTGTTGAGCTGAGTTGACTTTGACTGTTTTACTGACTTTTAATTATTTTGTTTTGCAATAATAATTGTTTTTGTATGTTTTTTTTGTGTGTGGACCCCAGGAAGAGTAGCTGGTTGCTATGGCACCAGCTAATGGGGATCCGTAATCAAATCAAATCAAATCCCCCATCTCCACCTCCTCTCCTCGTATGGTGATGGTGAGTGGGGGGGGGGGGGCCCAACCCATGTTTGCGATCTGATTGGCCACTGACGTTTCTGGTCATGTGACATGTGCGCCCAATCGCGTGACACGACCATTTCCGCCTCGACCAGCAGCAAACTACCATAACGCCTACGATCCACACTCTAACCTTAACCAACCTCGAAAGAGTGCCTAAGCTTAACCGGCGAAAGAACTTGCCGTCACACGATAGGCGCGACCAGAAACGTCAGTGGCCAATCAGAGCGCAAAACGCGAACGCGGGAGCAAACATGAGTTGGGATAAGAATTTAGGGGGGGGGGGGCCTCCTCTTGCCTCCCCTAAAGTCCACCACCAGCTCCTTGGTGTCGCTGGTGTTGTTGAGTTGGAGGTGGTTGCTGTCGCACCACCCTGCGCAGCTCTCCACCAGGGGGCTCTGTACTCAGTCCACGTTGTCATCCATGATGTAACGGACGATGGAGGAGTCATCAGAGAACGTCTGTAGGTGGCGCATGCTCGTGTCGTGGCTGAGGTCAGAGAGGGTGAACACGCGGGAAGGGTGACAGGCAGCACGGCTCCCTGGTGGGGAGCACCGGTGTTGCTCACCTGCACATCGCACACAGGGCTGTTTAGACCGTTTGTCTATCTATGCTATAGTGTTATTCCGCTGTCCACTTGGTACTTGTATTACGCGACACGCATAAATAAAAAGGTCACACAAATTCCACAAATAATTGGTCAAATATCCGCCATTGAGGGAAGCAACCGTTGTGATTGGAGGATCACAAGAAAAGAGGCCGGGGTTTGAGGTGGATCAATTGTCTTTCCCGATATATCAGTGCATCCCTAGTGACGACTGTCTTCATCTCACCATCGATGATGCGTCAGTCGGCCGCCTGTGTTCTTCTTCTCACCTGAAGGGCCTGGTCTCTCTCCGTGGTGACAGAGCGCAGTAAGACGGTCAGCTCCTGCAGCTCTCTCTCTCCCTCCTTCAGCTCTGCCCGAGCCTGCCAGAAGAGCAGCACAGATCACACTATTAACAACTAGGGCTGTCAGGTTATCGCGTTAATTAGATTAATTAATTACACCGCAAATTATCGCGCTATGAAAATGTACTCAAAATTAATAAAAAAAATTTTTTAATAATTTTTCTTTTATTTATCTCATTCATTCAATAAAAACGTAGACTACACATTTACAGACTTTTTTTTATATGGTCCATTTACATGTCCTTGGTATCTGATTCTAGGGACATCTATGGATCTCAGGGAATGTATTCCCAGTGTCACAAATACTGTCTCTTACTAGGCTTGAGTAAATTGTAATGAACCAAATGAGAATATCAATAAATATTTTTTTTTATCTTTGACTGTGAATAACACTATGCTCAAATTGACCAGACCTGAAAAATCTAAGCAAATTAATAGATGGAAGATGATTAAACAGAAGGTTTTGTAGATACAGTACTGAATTCTGCCATCCGGACAGATAAATAATAAATAATAAATAATTAAATAATAATAAATAAATAATTAGATAAATTAGATAAATTTTTTTAATCGCCTGACAGCACTATTAACAGCTAACCCCTCTTCATGTGGACCCTCTGGACAGCAGCACAGGGAGAGAGGATCATCATATCATTGTGTTGTATTTGTAAGTGAACGGATGAAAGCAGCCTCACCTGGTCCCTGGCCTGTGTGAGGCCCTGTATTAACTGTTCGCTGGCCAGGTAGTGTTCAGCCTTGGCGTCCTCCAGGCGCCGCTGCCCCTCCAGCTCCACCTGCACACGCCTCTGCTCCAGAGCCTGCTCCCGCGCCACGCCGGCACCCAGCTGCTGCTTGTACCTGGGAGGGACCCACACATATCACAACACATTAAATCTACATTATTTGCATTTGTCGGCTAAAATAAATGAATGGATTTTAGGTAGGGATGCTCGATATTGGCTTTTTTACCGATACCGATATTCCGATATTGTCCAACTCTTAATTTCCGATACCGATATCAACCGATACAGATATATGCAGGGTTTTCCCCCCAAAGAAACTGAATAATTTCAGGTAACTAATAATTTCACTGGATGCATTCAAAAGGCTTTCTAAATCTAAGCATTATCTGTGCAAAATATGATCATTAAAAAAGTGAAAATTAACATTACATATCTCTTGTTGTTGAATTAAACCAACATGCATACTTTTGACAATAAATAAAATAAGAATTGGTTCTTACTTGCTTGCCTGGGTAAATAAAGGTTAAATAAATGTAGTAAAAAAAAAAAAATGTATTGTTTATTTAATTTTTTTTTACCGATACCGATATTTTCCGATATCACATTTTACGGCCGATATCGGCTGACCGATATTATCGGACATCCCTAATTTTAGGGGTGTAAAGGTACACGTATCCGTACCGAACCGCTTCAGTGTGTACCGTACCGAACGCGTCTATTCGAATCCTAACGCATTTATGCTTCTTCCGCGTTTGCGCTTTTTGCGCTCTGATTGGCCACTGATGTTTCAGGGTCGCACCAATCGTGTGACGCCTGTTTCTTTCGCCGGTTAAGCTTAAGGCACTCTTTCGAAGTTGGTTAAGGTTAGAGTTTGTCTTTAGAGCAGGGCGATAGAACGCCTGCCCTGATTCCAAACTCTAACCTTAACCAACTTCGAAAGAGTCGCCTATAAGCTTAACCAGTGATAAACTAGGCCAGGGATCGGCAATAGGCGGCCCGCGGGCCAACATTGGCCCGCCAGCAATAATTTCTGGCCCGTCAGATTATTTTGAGAATATGATATTTATTTGACGCACGGGAAATATTCACTCGGGACGCCAAGGTGTCTTTTATTGTGAAGCTGTATCTATCTACCGGCAGTCATCAAAAGCATGTCTGTCACTATAGCCAATTGAAATGCTAGAAATGGTCAGGTGGACTGGGAGAACCAATGGAATAGTCCCACCGGGCCCTGTGTCTTTCCCTAACACACTTTCACTTCCGCGTTCGAGATGCGACTCGCGAGCGAGTTGAAGAAAACAAAACAAACATCTTTGGATAGATTCTTTGCAACGGGGAAATATAACGCTTCTTTTAATAAACAGGAGCCATACTTAAAATACGGGTTTATCGTAACAGGTCGGTGATTCTTGCGTGCCGAGCCGACGTCCTCTCTGCATAATATGTGGCGACAACAACAACAACAACAACGAGGCAAGTTGGCAGATAAAGTAGCTGCATTCAACGCCAATCTGGAATTGGAGGGCGGCGAGTGGATATGACATGTTTCAAACATTAGCAGGGATTTTGGAGGACTTAACAACAAACAAGGAGGTATGGTGAGTCGTGTTTTCATGCATTCTGATCTGTTCATCACCCGCCGGTGTTCTGCAAAATTCTACTCTTCCTCGAATTCTGCTGCCAGCACTCCTGCGCGCAGAACACCGGCGCCGCGGTGATCTGCAACAGCTGAGAGCTGTTCATGAATGAATGGATGAGTGAGAACTTTGTTTGGCGGATTGCAGAGTGGGTGCAGTGCAGTGCGGCGCAGTGCACACGGTTGTTGGGGGGATGCAGACCAGAGAAAAACGTTTGTCTTTTTTCAATATCAGTATATTAAATTAGCCATTGTTTTTGATCCTGGCCCGCGAAGCAAGGGCTTGGGGAAAATCTGGCCCGCGGCAAAACCTAATTGGCGACCCCTGAACTAGGCGTTAGGTAGTTTGCTGCTGGTCGAGGCGGAAATGGGCGCGTCACGAGATTGGGCGCACATGACACATGACCAGAAACGTCAGTGGCCAATCAGATCGCACCAGAAACGGCAGTGGCCAATCAGATTCGCAAAAACACGAACGCGGAAGCATAAATGCGTTAGGATTCGAATAGACGCGTACCGAACGACTGTGTAGTCGTACCGAACGAATACAACGGTATGTTAACCACTAGCGACCGCCCACCAGGGGCTGTTTTTTTCACAATCTAATATAATAATAATTATTACTTAATAATTTTACAAGTCGATTATTAATTTTAATATAGAATATTCGTTGACAGCCCTACAAGTACAAGTAGTTACTGCACACTACATCACCCCTGAGTGGAACATGGAACGCCAAACTTTCCCCCACTGTACCGAAAACCCGTACCGAACCGTGACTTCAAAACCGAGGGGTACGTACCGAACCGTGCTTTTTGTGTACCGTTACACCCCTATTGGATTTACAGCTAAAGTCCCCCCCCCCATCCCCTCTGAGCTCAGAGTGTCCCCCCTCACCTCGCTGTCTCCCCCCCTCACCTCTCCGTCTCCCCCCTCACCTCTCCGTCTCCCCCCTCACCTCTCCGTCTCTCCCCCTCACCTCTCCGGCTCCCCCCGGCTCCTCTCTGTCTCCCCCCCTCACCTCTCCGTCTCCCCCCGGCTCCTCTCCAGTTCGGTCCTGAGTTTGGCCTCTCTCTCCTGCAGGGTCAGCAGCTCTGTGTCCTTGACGACCGTCTCCGTGGAAACCTGATTGATGTACTTGTCCCAGGCGCCGCGGGTCGTCTCGACCTCGGTGCGGAGCCTTCAGAAGGATTCAAAACACAACCACGCACAGACGATTACGTAAGCCATGCACCAGACAGAGAGAGAGAGAGAGAGAGAGAGAGAGAGAGAGAGAGGGAGAGAGAGACACACACACACACACACACAGGCTGTCCCCGAAGCCTTTGGG
Organism: Notolepis coatsorum; assembly: GCF_963971535.1. Taxonomy (NCBI): domain Eukaryota; kingdom Metazoa; phylum Chordata; class Actinopteri; order Aulopiformes; family Paralepididae; genus Notolepis; species Notolepis coatsorum. The sequence goes on along the minus strand of NW_028174871.1, from coordinate 179,569 downwards.
ATTCGAACGTTCAAATTTTTTTATAAATAAATATATAAATATTCTTTTTTATTATAATTTTTTTTCCCTCAAACTAAATCCTCAATTTGAATAAAGTGATTAATCTGATTAAATTAGTTTTTTTTTTTTATTAAATCAACTTTCCAGCCCCAGACCCAGCCCAGGGGAGAAGCCCCAGCCCAACTAAATCAACTAAACCAACGTTCTTTAATGAATATAACGCATCCGTTTCTTTTAATACTATAATATTAGTGTAGCCTAATCTTTATCTGCAACTGTGAAGAAAAACCCCATTGGTTTAAACAGAATTAATAGAAAAGGTTTAAAAAATAAAATAAATGTATTAAAAAAAATTCAAATTCAAATGTTGATTTAGAATTCTAACGCCAACTTAACGAACAAAGGTTCGAACGTTCGAACGTTTGGGCTCAGCCCTAACACGCACATACACACGCACACACACACACACACACACACACACACACACACACACACACACACACACACACACACACGCACACACACACACACACACACACACACACACACACGCACACACACACACACACACACACACACACACACACACACACACACACACACAGGAGACGATGGCCTTGGAGCGGTGCTTAAATCATCAACACTGTATAGAGGCGGTACAGGAAAAGATGTACAAACACTACTCCATCATTGTTATCATGTACCTAAACAGGCTCACCTCTCTATCCTCGTGTCCTTCTCTGCCAGTGTCTCCCGGTGGCCCCTCTGTGCCCGGCCCGTCTGGGCAGCCGCAGCCTCCGCGGCCCCCTGCAGGCTGACCATGTGGGCCTCGGCCCTCCGCAGCTGCTCCACGTGAGCCTTCTGCTGGGCCTCCAGCCGGGCATCACGCTCCCTGAGGGCCCCGTCCTGGTCCCTGTGTCTGGAGGGGGGGGGGGGGGGGGGGGGAGGGGGAGGGGGGGGGGGGAGAGAGAGAGGGGGGGGGGGAGAGAGAGGGGGGGGGGGGGGGGGGGGGGAGAGGGGGAGAGGGGGAGAGAGAGGGGAGAGGGGGGAGGGGGGGGAGAGAGAGAGGGGGGGAGAGGGGGGGGAGAGGAGGAGAGGGGGAGAGGAGAGGGGGGGAGAGGAGGGGGGGGGGGGGAGAGGGGGAGAGGAGAGGGGAGAGAGAGAGGGGGGAGAGGAGGGGGGGAGGGGGGAGAGAGAGAGGGGGGGAGAGGAGGGGGGAGGGGGGGGAGAGAGAGGGGGGGAGAGGAGGGGGGAGGGGGGAGAGAGAGAGGGGGGAGAGGGGGAGAGAGAGGGGGGGGAGAGGAGGGGGGAGAGAGAGGGTGGGAGATGAGAGAGAGAGGGGGGGAGAAGGGGGAGAGAGAGTGGAGAGGGGGGAGAGGAGGGGGGAGAGAGAGGGGGGGAGAGGGGGAGATAGAGTGGAGAGGGGGAGAGGAGGGGGGAGAGAGAGAGAGAGAGGGGGGGAGAGAGAGGAGAGAGAGAGGGGGATTGAGAGAGAGAGAGAAAGGGGGGAGAGGGGGAGAGAGAGCGAGACGAAGACAGACAGACAGACAGAAAGGGAGATAGAGAGACAAACAGACAGAGATAGACAGACAGTCAGACATAGAGAGACACACAGTGAGACATACAAACAGAGAGAGAGACAGAGACACATAGAGGGAGAGAGAGAGATAGAGAGAAAGAAAGAGAGACAGACAGACAGACAGACAGACAGACAGACAGACAGACAGACAGACAGAGACAGAAGGGGAGATAGAGAGACAGACAGAGAGAGAGAGAGACAGACAGACAGACAGACAGACAGACAGAGAGAGAGAGACAGACAGATATTAGGTCATGCTGACCTGGAGGCCACAAACCTCTAGCCATTAAATAAGGAAGGACGGAGCGATGATAAATAACAATAACGTGATCTACTGTAAGTGCATCCAGCAGTCTGTCTGTATGTATAATGCAGCAGCGCCACTCACTTTCTAATGTGATTGTCTGACTCTTTCTGTAGTTTGCCCTCCGTCCGTTTCAGCTGCTCCTCGAGCTCTTTGATCCTGGGAAGGCGTCAAAAATGTTTATCGATACACACAATAATACGGCAATATTTATAAGTCTTGTTGGCCTTGAAAATCATCAGGTAATCGATTTTTGTATTATCGTATGTCAATCAATCAAAGTACGATTGATTTCCTTTACATTTTATTGCCCCGAGGATACTGTGTACTCTTTTCACAGTTGTCCATTGAAATAAGAACAGGTTGACAAAGCACATTATATTGATATGTCACATGTCGTAGATAGCAATAATCCAATATCATCACCATCCACTGCTGCCAGACATCCAACTAGAACTAACAGGAACCCAAGGAGGACAATAACACTACCGTATGTATACCTTATGTGCACCTTATGTGAATACTGCACCTTATGTGAATACTGCACCTTATGTGAATACTGCACCTTATGTGAATACTGCACCTTATGTGAATACTGCACCTTATGTGAATACTGCACCTTATGTGAATACTGTGATACTGTGAACACTGTATACTTCAGTTAGTTAGGCAGTAAATTATAACACTAGCTCATGCATACTGCACCTTATGTGTCCAAGCACACGCCAACATTTTGGGAAATTAGCTCATCGTCTTCTCCAGTTTCCTCTCTGTGCGTTCAGTAGAAAGCTATCTGGCTGGACGTTAGCCTAGCTTAGCACAACGAATGGAAGCGGACATGTACCGGTAGCCTATACGGGAGAGGTGTTAGTTGGACAATGCGTAGGCTAACCGGCCATGTCCGCTTCCATTCATTGTGCTAAGCTAGGCTAACGTGCAGCCAGATAGCTTTCTACTGAACGCACACAGAGAGGGAACTGACATCTATCTTCTTGTCTCTCTCTGGAGAAGACGGTGAGCTAATTTCCCAAAATGTTGGCGTGTTCCTTAACCCCTGACTGCTCCCGATGAGTAGGTCGGCACCTTGCATGGTCGCCTCCGCCGTCGGTGTGTGAATGTAGTGAGTGAACGGGTAAAATGTGAGGCATAAGTTGCAAAGCGCTTTGGATAAACGCCGCTATAGAAACTCAGTCCATCATCCACTGTGCAGCGAGAGCCGGCGTGCGTATCGCTCCATTATTATTTAAATCGTTTTTATTGGTTTAACAACATTATATACATACATACAAACATACAATACATGACTACATATAACCACACAATACCTAAAATAAATGAAAAATAAAGTAGACAAAAAGAGAAAAAGAAAAGTAATAATAATAATAATAATAATTGTAACTGAGGGGTACAATTCCCTGACTGTATTACTAGATATGATACTTACTACCACTACCTTTGTACTTAATATTCGGCCACCCAGTACACGGCATAAATATATTATCATGAACACTCTCACGTAGATGAAACGGATCCAACACAAATGTACGAATTAGAAATAGGTCTTTATTGCCTACACAGCGATGGTGTGTAGACTAAACACTCAATCACTTAATTACATTTATGAATTGAAATAGTATGCACTTTTATGGCAAGGAGTATTCGTCGGTATATCAATAGATAATGTCCAATCTCTGAAGGCGCAGGTGGTAAATATACGACCTGGAATAGTTAAGGAATAACAGCAATGATACTTTAATGATTATAGGCTGGATACACTAGAGGGGGTTAATCCGGTCGCTTGTAAGCCGACAGGAGTAGGAGGGGGGGGGGGGGTAGAATCCAGCTGCCTCGTCCGGCCAAGGGTATCCCAGGAGAACCCACTGTAGTGCCGTTCAATGCGCCGGCGATCCTTGGACCACAGATGAAAGCAGGTGGACTCTTTGTGGGCCGGCTCTCTCCGGTCCACGGGGGAGAGATGTGGAGAGACCTCGTCTTGCAGAGCGTCTCCTCACCTTGTGTCCTCTCCAGGGGGGGGGTTCCAACACACGGTAGTGTCGGGGGTCTTTATCCATAGAATAATCAAAGTATCCAAAGCATAATCCGTGCCTGGGAAGGCGGGCTGTCGTCGGTAGAATAATCCGGTATACAGGTCCACTCGCTCGTCGGCTCTGGGGCTCCTCGGGTGCAGCTTCACATAGGGTCAACCACCCTGGGTAAGCAGCCAGTTCTCTGCCCGAAACGATGGGGTACTGACTACGGTAGTATTCTCACCGCACGAAGCACTATATATTAACAGACTATTATTAGCTTAATAGACTACGTCCAACTCGACGATATAGTGCCAAATATGACTATTCAAATATTAATATACACGATGTCTCAATACCGATGGTAGGCGAACTTGGCCTTACTCCCACACGTGGCATCGCGGGGAGGCTTTACGTCTGTGACTCTATTGGAGGGTAAGAAACTGGACTGAAAAAGGAAGTCCTACTTTAGTAGCGCAGTATATATACGCACTATGAACAAATAGTCCCATTAGTGGTGCGGTAGCCAAATTCCTACGCGGAACTAGGACTTGTTCGTACATGTCGAGCGGTACGTTTGAACTGGGTCTGAGGGGTATGGCAGCCTGGCACCAAGGTCTCGACCAATAGTAGAATGGAGACTATTATGGGATGTTCAGTAGGCTAGAATGGATATTCAATGCATATTGTACAAGGAATATACAAGGGATATCAGGGAATATTAGAGAATATACAAATACAATTAAATATATATATATAAATAAATATATATATTCGGTTTAATCTGGCCCTTCACAACAGCCACCCCCTGAATAGGTCCCGGACCTAATCAGTTAAACAGAGACAGATTAATCGCGTTGTCTATTTACACATAAGGGTTTGCTGTAGGGGTCAGTCAACTTCACAAAGTCATAGGGTTGTAGGGTCATGGTCATCATCGATTGTGTCTGGGAGTCGAGGCAGTTCTATGAGCCTTGCCACGGGACGGGTGTAAGTGCGACCCTGGACGAGCACTTCAGCTGCTCGGACCTTGCCGTCGGCACCGGTGATCACTTTGCTTACGCGGCCGGCCGGCCACATAGCTCTGGGCAGTGATTGATCAATAATCATGACGACTGTTCCTTCTGTCAAATTGTCTCTCTCCTTTACCCACTTCTGGCGGATCTGTAGAGACGGTAGGTAGTGCAGTAGGAAACTGTTCCAAAACTTGTCGGCTAATACTTGGCTGTACCTCCACATTCGTCGGCCGTTCGCTTCTTCAGGCCGGTACATTGTCTGGGGTAATGTGGGATCTAGCCGCCCCATCAGGAGTGTGTTGGGGGTAACTGGGTCGATATCCGGTAGATTGGGGGCTCTGCGTAGGCGACCACCCACTCTGATGAGGGTATGAGCGTCGCTCTCGGGGGCCAGATGAATTAATCTGCTGTCGGATGGGACGGGCTTTCCTCCCTGTAGACAGGCCAATTCATCGGGGAACGAGTCTCTCTGGGCTCGCTGCAGTAGAAGCAATTCTGCTTCCTCGTAGTTAGCCGCTGACATATCAGCGGGGGACTTGCACTCCGGGTGGTACCGCAGGAATGTTCTTTGTTGTGCACTCTCGATGGACGTGCAATCGTTTATGTTAGGGTCGGTGGAGGCTACGGTGCTCAATCCACAGAACACAGACTTCTTAATTTCCACCTCCTCTGGACTGGCTTCCCTCGGGATAGGCATGGGCCACTGTCCTTCTGGGAGTCTTAGGAATGCGGGGCCGTCACTGTAGACATTGCGACGGGTGAGGTCATCCAGGGGCATCCCCCGGGTGATGACGTCAGCTGGGTTCTGTTTTGTATCAACGTAGCGCCACTCTGTTTCTCCGGTTAACTCTTCGGTTAAGTCTTGAATCTCGGTGACTCTGACTCCCACGAAGACTTTGTACTTGCATGAGTCCGATTTGATCCAGGCGAGTACCGTCGTGGAATCTGACCACAGGATTGTTCTAGACACCGGTATGGTGAGCTCACGTTGGATGAGCGTGGCTAGGTGCGCTCCGGCTAGGGCTGCGCAGAGCTCTAGACGTGGGATAGATTGTTGCTTGCGTGGGGCTACTCTCGAGCGGGCGAGGACAAATGCTGTGTAGATCTCTCCCCCTTGGTCTTGGGCCCGCAAGTAGGCTACTGATCCGTATGCGACCTCTGAGGCGTCACTGAAGACGTGTAAGTCCATTTTACATGTCTCTGGCCTCACCGTGGGTGGGAAGTAGCTTCGGCGCATATTAACGCCTGGGAGTGAGTGGAGCTCCATCTCCCACTCTCTCCAGGTGGATGCAAGGTGTGCGGGAATGGGGTCGTCCCAGCCCTGGTCCTTGTCCCACAATGCTCGTACAATCATTTTTGCCCTGGTGGTGTACGGTAGAATACATCCTAGCGGGTCATATTGTCGAGCGAGTGTTGTGTACACACTCCGTCTGGTGGTCGGCGCCGCCGCCGGCCTTCCCTGCTCCGTAGTCAGGGGCTTGTGTCTGTAGTGAAGCGAATCTGTTTTGAATCGCCACACCAATCCCAGGGTCATCTCCTGGGCTTCTCCCGGGATTGTAGCCATCCAGGTCTCGCTGCTGGCTGCCTTGTCCTCGGAGGAGAGGCTGCGCAGTACTTGCGGATCGCTGCTGGCCCACTGCCTGAGATCAAAGCCGCCTTTGATCAATGAGGCGCGGAGTTTAATCAGGAGAGCCTCGGCTTCTTCCTGGGTTGAAAGGCTTTGTAGACAGTTGTCTACGTAGAAGCTGTTCTTTACGCTGTGTCGGACCTCTTCGTCCGCTGCTGGGTCCTCTGCTACATGTTTCTGTAGTGCAAATGTCGCACAGTAGGGGCTGCACGTCGTTCCGAAGGGGAGGACTTCCCATTGGTAGATGGCTGGGTGCTCATCTCCTGGCTTCTCTCTCCATAGGAACCGTAACAGGGGCTTGTCCGCCTCTACTAATCTCACCTGCAGGAACATTCCTTTAATGTCCCCGCTGATGGCCACCTTTTCCTGGCGGAAGCGGAGTAGAACGCCGAGTAGGGAGGGGCCGAGTGTGGGACCGGGCAGTAACTCTTTATTTAGATTTTGGGATCCGATCTGGTAGCTGCAGTTAAATACTATGCGGTCTTTACCGTTGTGATGGACCTTGTGGTGGGGCACGTACCACGATTCAGTGGTCTGGTCAGCCTCTTTAATGTCCATCTTTGTGACGTGTCCCGCTGTGATGAGCTTCTCAATCTCAGCGCGGTATACACTCTCTTGGGCGGGGTTCTTGGCTAAGCGCCGCTCCGTGTTCAGCAGGTACCGTTCTGTGGCGTCTGTCTTGGCGTGGAAAGTAGGCATTCCTTCTCGCCGCAGGAGTGGCGTGGCGTATCTCAACACGCCGTTGACCGGGACTCTCTTGGTCCCTGTCTCGAGGAGGTGAATTGCGTAAATGTCATCTTTAGAGCGAATGTCTTTCTTTCCGTTCTTAAAGGGCATTTGTTCCAAGGTCCATAGCCGCTCTACGTGTTGCAGGAGTGCGGTTTCTCCCTCTGTGACTCGGGAGTGGCGACATCTAGTGGTTGTACTTCGGTTGAGAGATTTGGCGAGCGGGCCTTGGAGAGTCCATCCCAAACGGGTCTCGACTGCTGCAGGGCAGCCTCGGGGTCCGGTATGAACCCGGTCTATCGGGACAATGAGGTCTGCATGGTCGGAGCCTATCAACAGGGTCGGCATAGCATTGTCTATGAGCGGGATCGGTAACTTGCGCAGATGTGCATATTTCTCCATCAGCTTGGCGACGGGGTATGTGTACCGCGACAGTCCTATTTCTTGGCTGGTGAAAGCGTCTGCAATCTGGTACCGTCGCTCAGGCTGGCCGCTTGCTGCGATAGAGAATGAGACATTCTCGCCCTTTATCGTCTTCAAATCTCGTCTTATTGTCCGAATTGTCATTTGGGTTTCGCTTCCCCGCAGCCCTAGCTGGGCCGCAGCGGAGGCGAGCAGCAGGGTCTTCTCTGACCCGTCATCGAGGACGGCGTAAGTGTCCAGGACTTTATTCTGGTAGCTTAGTGTCACACGCACTACTTTTAGGAGTACTCGGGCTCCACTGCTGCTGGCGGGATCGATGTACATGACGCTCGCTTTGCGGCTGGATGGTGCAGGTGAAGGGCGCCGTCTGTTACTGTCGTGAAGTATGTCCAGATGGGCTCCATCGCACTTGGTGCACCTTTTCTTTAAGCGGCATTCGGCTGCCATGTGTGAGCGTGCACAGCGAAAACAGCGCTTGTTGGACTTTATCCATTGACCTGCTTCCTCCGCGTTCAGCTTGGGGAAGGAGTCACATTGCGCTAGCCAGTGTTCTTTCTCACAGTAGGGGCACACTATCTTCCACTTCTCCGTTCTGGAGGGGGTACTGTGGCTCCTGCTGCTCGGTACTGACTCCGATTGGTGCATCACAGTCACCGATCTTCTTCCATCATTTAGTCGTCTGGTTCCTTCTCTGGAGCCAGGGGTGCTCCGTCCGAATGTATCTAGCCGTAGGCTGCTGACTTCTCTCGCCAGGAAGTCTGCTAGATCGAGAAGGTTCGGTTTGGGGCCATTCGGGTCTCTGTGGTCCCTCTGCCGCCTAAAGCGCTCCTGACGAGCGGGCGGCAGCTTCTCCAGGATCCTTTCCACATTTGAGTTGGCGTAAAGTTCATGCCTCCCCTTCTCTCTTTGCGCTCCCAACATCCCTACCAGGGACTGCACTCTGATGGACAGGTCGTCCAGTGCTCGATTGTCTATTGCTGGGGGTAAGCGGTCGATGTGTCGGATCTCCTGGATCACGTAATCCCATATGCGCCCATACCTCTGGTCCAATGCTACCAGCGCTGCTGTGTATGGGGTGGTGGAAGTCGCGTAGGCGAGCGCTATATTATGTGCGCGGGGTACCTTTAAGTGCTTCAGTAGGATGGCGTATTTGTGGCGTTCATCCAATACATCCACCAACATGGTCTCCAGACACATGCGGAGTTCTGTATACTGGGCCCGGTTCTCTTGGGTGAAGTCGGGTACCATAGGCGTGCCAATGTATGACGCTGACTGTGGATACATCGGCGAGCGTTGGGGGAGAGGCCTCCTAGGCGAGTCTCCTCCCGCTCCTTGGTATGGGCTGGTACCGGCAGTGTACCATGGCCCGCTTGTCCAGGTGCTGTTCCTCGGTGCGGGTCGTGCGTCGTGCTCACCCGTGTATAGAGTCGGGGGTCTGTAGCGCAGCTCCGCGGGAGTATAGCCTGGGCTGTACCGGACCTCCTGGTCCGGTAGAGTACTGTGCTGTCTTCGGGCGTGGTTCTCCTCCTCTTCCTCTTCGTCTTCAGTTAGGTCATCCAGTGCTTGTAGTCTCTGGTTTAGCCTCTCCACAGGATATGCTGCTCCTTCCCGGTTGCTAGGTCTCGCTTGGACCGGTGGGGGGAGGTGGTCTGTGGGGGGTATAGACCTCGTCTGTTGGTCAAGTTCAGGGTTGTTTACTCGGCTAGGGGATGCCGCCCTGGAGGTGTGTCTAGACGAGTTCCTGGAGCCTCTGGCGGAGGGAGAGGGTGTTGTCCGTCTGATCAGCTGTTCTATTAGTTGCGACTGCTGTCTGTCGCGCGCTGCGTCCCGTTGAGCACCGGCTCGTTCTCGGGCCACATTCTCTTCCATCTGAATGCGTCTTATTTCTAGACGTATCTGCTCGTGTTTGCTTCGCTGCTGGATCTGCAGTCGGTCGCGTTCAGCAGCGGCGTTCAGGCTGATGAGGAAGGCCTGCTGTAGGGTCCTCTCTGCCTCTGGAGAAGGCGGTTGTATAGGGGAGCCTTCCCTCGGGGTACTCCTTGCGGAGCCTTGGAGCTCTATCTCCACGGTGCTCTCCCCGTCTTCTTCCGTGCCGAGTTCTCTCTCGGTAGCGTTGTATTCCTCCCGGGACTCATCGGGGACTACTTCTTCAGTACTGGCGGGGTGTGAAGTCATGTCTGGTTCCCACTGGTCCCCACGTGAACTTGGTCAGTTACATTAGAGCCCGTAGGGGCCTCTATGGTCGGGGTAGTCCGGGCGTTGGGGTTAGACATACTTTTACTTTCTAGTTTTACCACGTTTACTGTTAGTAGAAGACTAGGTTGTTGACTGACAGCGTAAGCCTCTAAGTACTGAGGGAGCCGTCGTTCGCGCTGCGGGCGTTGGTTAGGAGGATCGTTTCGTGGAGTGTTCATCATAGGCCATTTCAATATTAATAACACTATATTAATATTACACTAATTACCATCCGGCTCGAAGGACCAATTGTAACTGAGGGGTACAATTCCCTGACTGTATTACTAGATATGATACTTACTACCACTACCTTTGTACTTAATATTCGGCCACCCAGTACACGGCATAAATATATTATCATGAACACTCTCACGTAGATGAAACGGATCCAACACAAATGTACGAATGAGAAACAGGTCTTTATTTCTACACAGCGATGGTGTGTAGAATAAGCACTTAATCACTTAATTACATTTATGAATTGAAATAGTATGCACTTTTATGGCAAGGAGTATTCGTCGGTATATCAATAGAGAATGTCCAATCTCTGAAGGCGCAGGTGGTAAATATACGACCTGGAATAGTTAAGGAATAACAGCAATGATACTTTAATGATTATACTAGATACACTAGAGGGGGTTAATCCGGTCGCTTGTAAGCCGACAGGAGTAGGAGGGGGGGGGGGGGGTAGAATCCGGCTGCCTCGTCCGGCCAAGGGTATCCCAGGTGAACCCACTGTAGTGCCGTTCAATGCGCCGGCGATCCTTGGACTACAGATGAAAGCAGGTGGACTCTTTGTGGGCCGGCTCTCTCCGGTCCACGGGGGAGAGACGTGAAGCGACCTCGTCTTGCAGAGCGTCTCCTCACCTTGCGTCCTCTCCAGGGGGGGGGGTTCCAACACACGGCAGTGTCGGGGGTCTTTATCCATGGAATAATCAAAGTATCCAAAGCATAATCCGTGCCTGGGAAGGCGGGCTGTCGTCGGTAGAATAATCCGGTATACAGGTCCACTCGCTCGTCGGCTCTGGGGCTCCTCGGGTGCAGCTTCACATAGGGTCAACCACCCTGGGTAAGCAGCCAGTTCTCTGCCCGAAACGATGGGGTACTGACTACGGTAGTATTCTCACCGCACGAAGCACTATATATTAACAGACTATTATTAGCTTAATAGACTACGTCCAACTCGACGATATAGTGCCAAATATGACTATTCAAATATTAATATACACGATGTCTCAATACCGATGGTAGGCGAACTTGGCCTTACTCCCACACGTGGCGTCGCGGGGAGGCTTTACGTCTGTGACTCTATTGGAGGGTAAGAAACTGGACTGAAAAGGAAGTCCTACTTTAGTAGCGCAGTATATATACGCACTATGAACAAATAGTCCCATTAGTGGTGCGGTAGCCAGATTCCTACGCGGAACTAGGACTTGTTCGTACATGTGGAGCGGTACGTTTGAACTGGGTCTGAGGGGTATGGCAGCCTGGCACCAAGGTCTCGACCAATAGTAGAATGGAGACTATTATGGGATGTTCAGTAGGCTAGAATGGATATTCAATGCATATTGTACAAGGAATATACAAGGGATATCAGGGAATATTAGAGAATATACAAATACAATTAAATATATATATATAAATAAATATATATATTCGGTTTAATCTGGCCCTTCACAACAATAATAATAATAATAATAATAATAATAATAATAATAATAATAATAATAATAATAATAATAATAATAATAATAATAATAATAATAATAATAATAATAATAATTATTATTATTATTATTATTATTAATAATTTAATAATAATAATAATAATAACTTTATTTGTATAGCACCTTTCATACAGAAACTGCAGCTCAAAGTGCTTCACAACAGAAAAAAAACAGACATAAAATGAGCACATAAAGTGTTTTTCACATTAGGATCTAACATCCCAACAGGCCACTTTGTTTATGGTTTGATTCAGTTTTAAATAGACAATAATATAAAGAGTAAGATAGAATAGACAGAGTAAAATAGTGCACATAAAGTGCAGACATAAAAACACTGTTTTTTACAGTGCACTAATGGTTTAGTTTCACTGCTGTTGCACTAACAAGACGTTAAGAGAGTTTAAAGTTAAAGAAGCTGCAGTACAAAAGGCATCACGTTTATAATCTTTGGTACAGATGATGATAGTCTGGAAAATGGAAACTAATATTCATTCTTTTGTGGGAAAATGCACCATTCCGTCTATGCTTGACCCTCTCGGGGGTCGTGGTGAAAAAGGCATTCCTTAGGGGGTCACACATCAAAAGGGTTGAGAACTACTGACCTCATGTTTATCCTTGAAGCCCTTCCTTGACATGAAAACGTTTGGGAAGCCTCTGTAAGGTCAGGGGTCAGGGGTGTGTGAATACTTTCGGCAACCAACATGCCCTTCTGCGTTGCTCTGATTGGCCAGCGATCGGCCAGCCCTCTACGCTCGTTTTCCCCCTACGCCGGTAACGCGCGCATGCATATTTTCTTTTTGACGGCACTCACACGCCAAGCAGCTTTTCGCCACACAGCCGCAAGCTGTGCAGGTTTTAATAGCAGGTTTTAATAGGTTTTGCCGCAGTGGCGGCAGGTTTTAATAGGTAAAATTATGCATTTGTCACTACTCTAACCCCGACTAACCTTACTGTCATGCACTTGTCCTAATAAACTAACCTACACTGTAACACGCAACACTTTGATGAACATTGTTACTCAGCTGATAGAGTTATACCCTTCTTGCTGTCTTATCGCACAGAACTTGTAAGTCGCTTTGGATAAAAGCGTCAGCTAAATGACTAAATGTAAATGTAAATGTACTCTCTCTATATCAACACATAGGTAATATTAATAGGTTTTGCCGCTGCGGCATTATGCATTCGTCACTAGTCTCTCTATATTGACGCATAGCCACCAGCTAATATACGTTCCACAAACACTCCACACCTCCACAAACATCCCGCAGCACAGACGCACACATCCGCACACAGCAGCACAAACATTCCCCACATTTAACATTCACAAACACACAATATTGAAACATAAACACTGCATAACGTTAAACACTAACACTACGATACCCAGAGCTCATCGCGCAAACCGGAAGCGGACATACGTAATCTTTCCTCGCCGCGTCACTCTAACGTTACCTCACCGGCAACTTATCTAATTTAACAGCAAATTAAAACATCTTTTCAAAATCTTTCTTCACATCTATATTTGTAAATTCCACATAACCTTAGATCTTGTTCTTTAAACATTACGTAGGCCCCTTACCCGCTCGCAAATTGAACTCCACCCCATACGTTAAGCTAAAACCAAAGATTTTCGCCCATCACCCCGTTTTAAACAGCGTAAATACGACATTTCTCTCCGTTTCTAAAGCAATCAACTTATATACGCCAACTCCCCCACACCTTAGCTAGTATCCCTCCGTTTTTAACAACAATCCGACGGTCGCAACATATTTAAAACACATAATATTCATCGCTAGTCATTACACGCCAAACCCTGCCGCTCTCGCAAGACGCTCGTATTTTCAAACCTCTTTGTCTAGTTTAGCGACACGACACAACAATTCAACATTACTTTTACAGTTATACTGTTTATTAAAACACACACGTATTTAACAACGACCTCAAGTACTTCCTATTTAGCTCCTGTATCATAACACAAGCGTATTTGTACGCTCTGTAAACGAGCACCTGGGGGGAGCCTCATGCGCATGCGTGGCGTAGGGGGTAAACGAGCGTAGAGCGCTGGTATTCACGCAGGAGAGCGCTGGCCAACGCTGGCCAATCAGAGCAACGCGGAAGGGCATGTTGGTTGCCGAAAGTATTCACGTGTCAGGGGTCGTAACCCTATCTACAATTTGATTGAAATATTTATTCACACAACTGCTCGGTTTAGATATTTCTTGTTCGTACCCTTTTTTTGGTTAGAAATGCTAGGATTTGTGGGCATCAGTAGCCTTATTGAAGGAACACGCCGATATCATGGGAGATGTGCTTACCGTCTTCTCCAGAGTCAGACAAGAAGATAGATACCAATTTCCTCTCTGTGCGTTCAGTAGAAAGCTATCCGGATAGCTTTCTACCGAAAGCACAGAGAGGAGATTGGTATCTATCTTCTTGTCTGACTCTGGAGACGACGGTAAGCGCATTTCCCATAATGTTGCCGTATTACTTTTAAGTTCAGACAAGTTAACTTTATAAGCTAAATGTTTTTGGTTCAAATCTCTGGACCGGCTGGGAAATATATAGATTGTGTGAAGTGAACGATAAAATGCCCCAAGGCAACAGATAATGTTTAATTGCCTTTGAGTAAGGCATTTCAATTGTTCCTGTATAGCTGCTCCGTGGCAGGCAGTAGAAGACTGGGCTGATCCCAGGTGTATTATAAAGGTATGTAGTTGTATGAGCGTGGGTGTTGATCAGTTAACATCACGGTTACAATGAGTCACACTACACTTTAATCCAGGGCCGTGTTAACTCGATGCCACCCAGATATAAAATTGTATTAGTTGTGCGTCCGGCTGATTCATAGTCTGTTTGGCTTGATGATTTTTATTTTATTTTATTTTATTGAAGTTTATTTTCAAATATAACAACAAACAAACAACAAGTACAGATATAGCCTTAAGCCATTCAAACAATAAATGTATATAAAAAAACAGTCAAACAATAAAAATAAAAAAATTTGTCATTACATATTTGAAAAGGAGTTGGAAGAAGTATACACTTATTTAATCCCACCCCTTTTTACTCATCATCAGATCATACTTTAGTATTGTCAATGGAGCAGCTCCGGACTTTATACCTGATGACATCACAAGTCTGATTCTTCTTTCTCCGTCTTGGGGAGAGAGCAGCTCCTATTCTAGGATATGGAAATAACATAGTGGAATTCTTAAATTGGGTGCTGTTCTCTCCTTTTAAGAAAGAGCGAGTGAAGGGTGGCTACGTGGTGCAGTGGGCAAGGCGCTCACCACGAATACTGGAGACTGGGCTCGAACAGGAATGCCTCCCTGTTCGAGCTCAGCGCTCCACATTGCTTTCAGTTTAGCTGGTCGTCCGCACTAATACACATTGGCAGTATTAGGGGGAGGGAAACTGATGGGTGGGGATCGGGCGTTGTGGACAGTGACTCCTACAGGTCGGTTGGTGCACCTGCGCAGTAGAATCAGGAAGCGACGGGGGCGGCGTCCCTCCAAAGCACAGACCCCTGACGCTGAAAGATCGCGCTGCGCAGGTGGAAAGATGCGACTGCTGTTACCTCGAGTATCGGAGGGGACTCGTGCTATGTATGACTTAGTCCACATTGCAGCCGGCTTGTGGGAGGCAAGAAACAGCGTTCGAGACAGGGGAGGGTTGAATTGGATGATACGAAATTGGGATGGGAGAAAAATAGAAAATGGGAGAAAAAGTGGATCAAAAAAGAAAGAAAGAGCGAGTGACCGGACTGAGACGGACAGACGGACAGGCAGAAAGAGTGATCGCGTGAAAGAAAGAGAGAAACAAACGAAAAAGTATATCAGAGAGATCTTACAAAACAGACAAAAAGTGAACGTCGCAAACTCCCAGCCAAGAAAGGTGGGGAAAAAGAAACAAGCGAAGGTGGCCTCAAACGCTCGGCGTTCCCTGGTGTGGCGTGGCTCCCAGACTGTGATCCATTGGACCAGAGTGTTCATCATTATGGCCCTCATAATTAGGAGGAGAAATAAATAAATAAAAAAGAACAGCCTGCAGTGTGTAATATGCATGGTCCCGATCCCACAGGGGCTGAGTGATCAAAGCCAGCCAGACACGTCCTGTTAAGAGGCGAGGTGCTAGCACAGAGAGGAGATACCCTGTAGGAAATTACAAGCTTAGCATTCATTTTTTATCATGTATATCCAGACTTATCCAGCTTAGTTCCTCATCACTGGTGTAAGTCGAGAAAATAGAACAAGATGGGAGGTGATATGGCCATCCTCTACACTCCTATAACCTTCTACACCTACTGTACTGCAGCTTTAACCTTCTACTGCAGCTTTAACCTTCTACTGCAGCTTTAACCTTCTACTGTAGCTTTAACCTTCTACTGTAGCTTTAACCTTCTACTGCAGCTTTAACCTTCTACTGTAGCTTTAACCTTCTACTGTAGCTTTAACCTTCTACTGCAGCTTTAACCTTCTACTGCAGCTTTAACCTTCTACTGTAGCTTTAACCTTCTACTGCAGCTTTAACCTTCTACTGTAGCTTTAACCTTCTACTGCAGCTTTAACCTTCTACTGCATCTTTAACCTTCTACTGCAGCTTTAACCTTCTACTGCAGCTTTAACCTTCTACTGCAGCTTTAACCTTCTACTGTAGCTTTAACCTTCTACTGCAGCTTTAACCTTCTACTGCAGCTTTAACCTTCTACTGCAGCTTTAACCTACTGCAGCTTTAACCTTCTACTGCAGCTTTAACCTTCTACTGCAGCTTTAACCTTCTACTGCAGCTTTAACCTTCTACTGCAGCTTTAACCTTCTACTGCAGCTTTAACCTTCTACTGCAGCTTTAACCTTCTACTGCAGCTTTAACCTACTACTGCAGCTTTAACCTTCTACTGCAGCTTTAACCTTCTACTGCAGCTTTAACCTTCTACTGCAGCTTTAACCTTCTAGTGCAGCTTTAACCTTCTACTGCAGCTTTAACCTACTGCAGCTTTAACCTTCTACTGCAGCTTTAACCTTCTAGTGTAGCTTTAACCTTCTAGTGCAGCTTTAACCTTCTAGTGCAGCTTTAACCTTCTACTGCAGCTTTAACCTTCTAGTGCAGCTTTAACCTTCTACTGTAGCTTTAACCTTCTACTGCAGCTTTAACCTTCTACTGCAGCTTTAACCTTCTACTGCAGCTTTAACCTTCTAGTGCAGCTTTAACCTTCTACTGCAGCTTTAACCTTCTACTGTAGCTTTAACCTTCTACTGCAGCTTTAACCTTCTACTGTAGATTTAACCTTCTACTGCAGCTTTAACCTTCTACTGCAGCTTTAACCTTCTACTGCAGCTTTAACCTTCTACTGTAGCTTTAACCTTCTACTGCAGCTTTAACCTTCTACTGTAGATTTAACCTTCTACTGCAGCTTTAACCTTCTACTGCAGCTTTAACCTTCTACTGCAGCTTTAACCTTCTACTGTAGCTTTAACCTTCTACTGCAGCTTTAACCTTCTACTGTAGCTTTAACCTTCTACTGCAGCTTTAACCTTCTACTGCAGCTTTAACCTTCTACTGCAGCTTTAACCTTCTACTGCAGCTTTAACCTGCAGCTTTAACCTTCTACTGCAGCTTTAACCTTCTACTGCAGCTTTAACCTTCTACTGCAGCTTTAACCTTCTACTGCAGCTTTAACCTTCTAGTGCAGCTTTAACCTTCTAGTGCAGCTTTAACCTTCTACTGCAGCTTTAACCTTCTAGTGCAGCTTTAACCTTCTACTGTAGCTTTAACCTTCTACTGCAGCTTTAACCTTCTACTGCAGCTTTAACCTTCTACTGCAGCTTTAACCTTCTAGTGCAGCTTTAACCTTCTACTGCAGCTTTAACCTTCTACTGTAGCTTTAACCTTCTACTGCAGCTTTAACCTTCTACTGTAGATTTAACCTTCTACTGCAGCTTTAACCTTCTACTGCAGCTTTAACCTTCTACTGCAGCTTTAACCTTCTACTGTAGCTTTAACCTTCTACTGCAGCTTTAACCTTCTACTGTAGATTTAACCTTCTACTGCAGCTTTAACCTTCTACTGCAGCTTTAACCTTCTACTGCAGCTTTAACCTTCTACTGTAGCTTTAACCTTCTACTGCAGCTTTAACCTTCTACTGTAGCTTTAACCTTCTACTGCAGCTTTAACCTTCTACTGCAGCTTTAACCTTCTACTGCAGCTTTAACCTTCTACTGCAGCTTTAACCTGCAGCTTTAACCTTCTACTGCAGCTTTAACCTTCTACTGCAGCTTTAACCTTCTACTGCAGCTTTAACCTTCTACTGCAGCTTTAACCTTCTACTGCAGCTTTAACCTTCTACACCTGCTGTATCAGTGGTTCTCAACACGTTTTCATGTCAAGGACCCCCAGATTGATATTGAACACTCATGGACCTCCATTTGATAAGGTTGTTGTTGTCCCAGGGACCCCTGTCAAGTTCAAGTTTCAAGTTTCTTTAATAGTTGTCATACAGAAGTACAGAATACTTTTATACAAAATGCTTCTTACTGTTACGCTCCAGAGACTGTGCAAGACAAGATAAGTATGAAATAAAATAACATAGTATAGCATGTAAATTAGAAGTAAAAAAAATGAGGTCACAGTGTTCAGTATAGACATATGTACAATGTTCGATGCAGAATAGACGTAACTGAGTTACCATATAATATACAATATACTATGCAGTGTACTAATATACAATACTATATAGTGCAAGGCAGAAATGGGATGAGGTGCAATTTAGGTACAATTTATAGTAGGTGTACGAGTTGTAGTGCAAATCCTTTATCAATAAATATAAAGTGTGTTTGTGTGATCTAAAGTGTGGAGAGTGGGTGCTGCAGTGTGTTGTTTGTTTAAGTGAGTGTGTGCGTGTGGGTGTGTGTGCTGTGTGCATTTGATGGTTGTTGCATAGTGTTTATTGTTCATTTAGCAGCCTGATGGCCTGGGGATAGAAGCTTCTTCTGAGTCTTTCTGTGCTCGCCTTAAGACTCCGGTATCGCTTGCCTGACCGCAGCAGTCCAAGAGGCAGTTGTTCGGGTGGCTGGAGTCCTTGATGATTCTCTTAGCCTTCCCCCTGCACCGTTTGTTGTAAATGTTCTGGAGGGTGGGAAGCCCCCCTCCAATTGTGCGTTCGGCTGAACGTGTCACTCTTTGTAGTCTGCTACGGTCTTGTGCAGTGCTATTCCCAAACCAGGAGGTGATGTTGCCAGTCAGGATGCTCTCTATTGTACATGAGTAGAAGTTCCTAAGGATCTTCTGACTGACTTGGAACTTCCTTAGGCACCTGAGGAAGTAGAGGCGTTGTCGTGCCTTCTTCACAACACTGTCAATGTGTGTGGTCCATGTCAAGTCCTCGGATATGTGGGCTCCGAGGTACTTGAAACTGAGGGGGCTGTAGTCCTTGACCCCCGACCTCCTGAAGTCCACAATCATCTCTTTTGTTTTGCTGACGTTCAGGGAGAGGCAGTTCTCCTGACAACACTGTGACAGATTCTCTACCTCTTCCAGGTAGGCCCTCTCGTCGTTGGCAGAGATCAGGCCCACCACTACTGTGTCATCAGCAAATTTGATGATTGTGTTGTTGTTCCGCTGTGCCACGCAGTCATGTGTGTACAGGGAGTAGAGGAGGGGGCTCAGAACACAGCCCTGGGGGGCCCCTATGTTGAGCGTGATGGATGAGGAGGTGCAGTTGCCTGCTCTTACCACCTGGGGTCTGCCCGTCAGGAAGTCCAAGACCCACTGGCAGAGGTCATAGTTCAAGCCCAGGTCCCTGAGCTTGGCTATGAGTTTGGAGGGGACTATGGTATTGAATGCTGAGCTGTAGTCGATGAACAGCATTCTCACATAGTTCCCCTGCCTCTTGTCCAGGTGTGATGCTGCTGTGTGCAGCACATGGGCTATGGCGTCCTCCGTGGACCTGTTGGGGCGATATGCAAATTGCAGGGGGTCCAGGTTGATGGGGAGGGAGGAACAGATGTAGCCCTTCACTAGCTTCTCAAAGCACTTCATGGCTATGGAGGTGAGGGCTACAGGGCGGTAGTCGTTGAGGCAAGCGGGCGTAGATTTTTTGGGTACAGGGATGATGGTGGACTTCTTCAGACAGAGAAGATAGTTGTTGTTTGATACGATTTAGTCTAGAATGCCATACCTGTCTATACCACAGTGTAAAGGTACTATAGGGAGATAACAGTGGAGGAAGTGAAACCTATAATCAGAATAGCCAATATTGTACGATGTGCTCACCTCTAGTGAATAGAATATTAGTGAAATTGAACTATTCCCCATTTTGCTGGGGACCCGCTGGAACCCCCATTAAGGACCCCTGGGGGTCCACGGACCCACCTTTGAGAACCAGTGGTCATTAATGTGTTTTGAGATTTAAAAAAATGCATTATTATTTCTTGAAAGAGTATCACATAACAAGTGAAATTGCTTGAAGCAGGAAAAGCTATCTGACCATGCAGTACAATTAGTTATATCTGAATTATACAGTATACTTGATATACAGTGTGTCTGAATACAAGCTAAAGTTCCATGGATTGTGGAGTGTGATCTTTTTAATTTTTTTTTGCAGTGTACTGTAGCAGTACAGCTAGTTCCTGTCGCTAATGCTGAGCAATGTCTCCTCTCCTCTCCTCTCCTGCTCCCCTGTGTCCTCTGCTCCCCTGTGGCTGAGATTAGTCACAGGAGGAAGGAACACAAGGGGGAGGATGAGAGAGGAGGAGGAGGAGGAGGAGGAGGAGGAGATGGAGAATGAGACACAGTGGAGGGGGAGAGTTTTGACTTTGAACATCACTTTATTGCACCAAAAGAGAGAAACTCTGCTTCTTGCGCGCAACAAACTGCAATCAAATAGCAAAAGTACAACCATTTATTAATCAGAACGATGCTGAGAAGCTAATTCATGCATTCATATCTAGCCGGTTAGACTACTGTAATGCACTTTTCACAGGTCTCCCTAAGAAAACCACAGAGGCTTCAGCTAATCCAAAACTCTGCAGCCCGACTGCTAACTAGAACCAAAAGGAGAGAGCACATTAGTCCAGTCTTAGCTGCTTTACACTGGCTTCCTGTAACATTTAGAATTTACTTTAAGGTCCTTCTCCTTACATACAAAGCACTAAATGGACAGGGACCTAGCTACATCACCAACAGGGGTGCAGTGCTGGGCAAACGCGGTCAAACGGCGTTTGGCCTTCGTCACTGAGGCCGAAGTGCGCGCATCCTATTAAGTATTATTATGCAAAGTCTAGGTGATAAAATGACTCGTCGCGCCACTTATCACCTAGACTTTGCATAATAATAGGATACCGACAACCAAATACAAGCCCTGTAGGTGTGGTGGGGGGTTGCTTGATCTCCCGACTTCACTGGAAGGATGAGACAAGGTGTATCATCTGTTTTGTGCGCAACAGAGGGAACATGTGCGCGGGCGTTTGGCCTTCGCCCATATTACGACTGCACCCCTGATCACCAACACTCTAATAAATTACACGCCAGCAGGAACACTGCGATCATCAGCTGCTGGACTACTAGAGGCTCCCAGAAACAGTCAAAAGAGGATCGGTAATGCAGCCTTTATCAACTATGCCCCAAAACTGTGGAACAAACTACCCCAAAACATCAGGGAAGCCAACTTGCTAGACATCTTCAAAAGACAGCTTAAAACCTATCTCTTTGCTCAGGCATTTCAATGACTTAGCTGCACTATTCTTACCCTGCCTACTTTTATACACTGCCTATCAAATTCATGTGTCAGTTCTATGCTAATTTTATCTTATTTTATCTATTTTATCACACTTTTTACTTCTTACTGATGCACTGCTCTGTTGTATGTTAAATACCCTGTTGTATGTCCGTTCTATTTTATAATTTTTAGAATCATTATAAACTATTTTTATACTGAATGAAACTGTAAACAGAGCCTATTGGGATGCTAGATCCTAATGTGAAACACTGTGATTTACCATACCTTGCTACCTGTCTATCTTTTTTATGTTCGCTTATACCTGTATTTTTTACTGTTATGAAGCACTTTGAACTGCAACCTCTGTATGAAAAGTGCTATACAAATAAAGTTATTATTATTATTATCATCAATAAAAGAAATAAATTAAATACATAAACCTCCCAGTAGAACACACAAACACACACAGAGAGACGAGGTAAACACACCTGAGTAAACACTTCATTATCGATCCCCTTGGCTCACGAAGCGAGTGCTTTAACAAGCCAACTAATGACCTACAGTATTACCGGTCCTCCAGGTACCTACCTCAGCCCAGGGGGGGGGCAGCCCACCATCTGTAATGAAACGCTGAGCAGCGAGAGGGAGAGAGACATTCTGAAACACCAGAGAGAGAGAGAGAGAGAGAGAGAGAGAGAGAGAGAGAGAGAGAGAGAGAGAGAGAGAGAGAGAGAGAGAGGGACCATACATTCTGAAACACCAGAGAGAGAGAGAGGGACAATACATTCTGAAACACCAGAGAGAGAGAGGGACCATGCATTCTGAAACACCAGAGAGAGAGAGAGGGAGAGAGAGAGAGAGAGAGAGAGAGAGAGAGAGAGGGGGACCATACATTCTGAAACACCAGAGAGCGAGAGAGGGACCATACATTCTGAAACACCAGAGAGAGAGGGAGGGACCATACATTCTGAAACACCAGAGAGAGAGAGGGACCATGCATTCTGAAACACCAGAGAGAGAGAGAGGGAGAGAGAGAGAGGGACCATGCATTCTGAAACACCAGAGAGAGAGAGAGAGAGAGAGAGAGAGAGAGACCATACATTCTGAAACACCAGAGAGAGAGAGGGACCATGCATTCTGAAACACCAGAGAGCGAGAGAGGGAGAGAGAGAGAGGGACCATGCATTCTGAAACACCAGAGAGCGAGAGAGGGAGAGAGAGAGAGGGACCATGCATTCTGAAACACCAGAGAGAGAGGGAGGGACCATACATTCTGAAACACCAGAGAGAGAGAGGGACCATGCATTCTGAAACACCAGAGAGCGAGAGAGGGACCATACATTCTGAAACACCAGAGAGAGAGAGAGAGAGAGAGAGAGGGACCATACATTCTGAAACACCAGAGAGAGAGAGAGAGAGAGAGAGAGAGAGAGGGACCATAGATTCTGAAACACCAGAGAGAGAGAGAGAGAGAGAGAGAGGGACCATACATTCTGAAACACCAGAAAGAGAGAGAGAGAGAGAGAGAGACCATACATTCTGAAACACCAGAGAGAGAGAGAGAGAGAGGGACCATACATTCTGAAACACCAGAGAGAGAGAGAGAGAGAGAGGGACCATACATTCTGAAACACCAGAGAGAGAGAGAGAGAGAGAGAGGGACCATACATTCTGAAACACCAGAGAGAGAGAGAGAGAGAGAGAGAGGGACCATACATTCTGAAACACCAGAGAGAGAGAGGGACCATACATTCTGAAACACCAGAGAGAGAGAGATAGAGAGAGAGGGGCCATACATTCTGAAACACCAGAGAGAGAGAGATAGAGAGAGAGGGGCGGGGAGGAGGGGGCAAAAGATATGAAGTTTAACATTGAAAGCATCCGGTCTCATCAAAGTTAAGTTATAAATTAAAAACAAAACATTGTCTGTTTTGTTCGGAACTGATTGATTGATTTGATTGATTTGACACCACAGATACGGCCCATGAGACAGAGCCGTCTCTCACACAGTAAAAGCAGAACCTGGACCCGATAACACAGTGAGGCCCAGGGGCTGGTTTCATCTCCTTTTGAAGATAGTAGCTTATAGCAGCAGCAAGACAGCAGATCTACAATGACAAGGATGGCAACAGTCCTAACAGTTATATATACAGCCACCTTTCAACTCATACAGTACAGTACACACATGGTGGAGAAGGGACACACTCGCGAGCACACACACACAAACACACACACACACACACACACATTCTCTCTCTCTCTCTCTCTCTCTCTCTCTCTCTCTCTCTCTCTCTCTCTCTCTCTCTCTCTCTCTCTCTCTCTCTCTCTCTCTCTCTGTGCATGCACACCCCAGTGTATTAAGTTTGAGTTTGTAATATAAATTGGATCTTAGTGTGTGTGTGTGTGTGTGTGTGTGTGTGTGTGTGTGTGTGTGTGTGTGTGTGTGTGTGTGTGTGTGTGTGTGTGTGTGTGTGTGTGTGTGTGTGTGTGTGTGTGTGTGTGTGTGTGCGTGCGTGCGTGCGTGCTTGTGCGTGCGTGTGTGTGTGTGTGTGTGTGTGTGTTTGTGCGTGTGTGTGTGTGCGTGTGCATGTGCGTGCGTCAAGGTAAAACCGTATCAGTCAGGACAACAATATTACCCAGACGTTAAAAAAAAAAAAAAAAAAACATTTCCCCTTATAGAAGCCAAAGACTTGCTACTAACATACTGTTTACCCCTAAAAACCCATTAAGTTCTTAACCCTTTTACTGCCACACGACAGAAGGTTAACCCTTTACTATCACACAACTGACAGCGATGCGCCATCATGGAGCATCGCCGTCGGTTGTGTGATAGTAAAGGGCTAACCTTCTGTATTGTCACAGTGAAAGGGTTAACCGGCTGTCGTGTGGCAGTGAGAGGGTTAAAACACATCCCGCGGCCGGCTGGGTCCAGGCGAGACAGATGGAGAGATGATGAAACTGCTGCAGAACATCATTTATGGGCAGGGATTTATTTTGCTGTGAGCCCACCTAACAGTTTACCCACGTTTTCATTTGTGGAGTCGAGTTTCCACACGTTTATTTTGCGATCTTATACTATCCACTAAGTGGCATCAGGCTGATGTACTGAACTGCACTTTTTACTGCACATTTTTGCAATGGAAGCCAATGTTTTGAACAGGGAGGTTTCATTGAAATGGCACCTTCTGTATTCTTTAGGGATGGGCATGAGTAATGTTTTTCCAGTTCGAGTACTCTCATGAATTACTCAAGAAGTGCTCCGGTAATTGTTTAGGGAAATATGTTTCCTGCATCTTAACACATTCCCTGCCACGCAATTTGAGCATCTTATACCACTCTGCCACCACTTTAAGTCTATGGAGATGTTCACCTTCTTTGCAGGGCTATAACTTTTTTAATTGTATTGCTAAATTGACATTACTATGGCCCATTCAACATCGATTATCTATCGTTCAGGATGTGGGAACGTTATACTTTTTCATTCATACATTCATACGAAAATACCGTCTAGAATATAAATATGTTTTTATCGTTTTCTACAGTAATTCCTAGAACGTGAGATATAGGCATAAACGCATATATAGATTATCAACTGCCGTTTGTTGCCGATCCACGCTATATAAAAAATTTCAACTGTACATGATCCTAAATGTTATGACTTATCATGCGCGGATGAACGGGGGGGGGGGGTCGTTTATAATTCCGTGATTGTCAGTAAATGCTTTATGTAGTATGGGTGATATATTGATCAGAGCGGTTTGCATTGATAATAATAAACAAACAGGCTGAAAGTAACGTCAGCGTCCTCTTACCGTTCGCCAATGAGACTGGAGGAGAAAGATCCCATTTATTTGACGGCGATCTCCTAAATCTATTTCCGGTTTGTATCATCATAATAAACGCCAAAATCGTATATCGATTATTGTGTTATGGCAGCGATCGCTACACACAGCCGTGTGTCTACAGTCACGCAACAATATGCGAGTGCCGGACGCATTTGCCAGATGCACCGGGATCACAAGAGATCCACTTCCGGTTGCAACTCGCCGATCATCCACCAGGCGGCAGTATTGAAGCGTTGCAGAGTTGTGCATGCTCCCACTGCATCAGACCAGGCTCCGTGAGGGAATTATGAATAACATGGCGAAAAATGTATGACGACAGTGGCTCAGGAGGTAGAGCAGTCTTCTGGTAATCGGAAGGTTCCCGGGTTCGATTCCCGCTCCTACCGGGCAGTGTGTCGAGGTGTCCTTGAGCAAGACACAGGTTGGCACCTTGCCACCGGCGTCGGTGTGTGAATGTGTGAGTGAATGGGTCAAATGTGAGGAACGAATTGTAAAGCGCTTTGGATAAAACAAAGCAAGATATTGCATAGTCACACACACAGACGCCACCGATTTGATTATGTCTCGCTCCACGTCAGTCAAAACAGTCAGTTACCATTTGTAATAATTACATTACCTCCACTCTGTCTGCAGCAGGTCTCTCCACTCATGGAACGGCTGATTTATGAATCGTTTTCAAATAAACACTAGATTATCGATAGTATATGTGTCCTTATGCACGATACAAAAGCCGGCTGAAAAATCGCTTATCCGTGCCTTGCTCAGCGCCAACGGCATGCACACACACACACAGACACGTTGTGATCGTTATGAAAAAAACATCTGATTAACCCAAGACTGGTAACATAGAGTCCTTACCTCACATCAGATGTTCTGCAAAAATATTAATCCAATTCCTGATCGCCATTCCAAATATCGATCGCGTCCATTGATCCAACGTTATACTCTGAAACACATAATCCACGTTGCTCCCAGTCCCCCCAGTCAACGTGGTACAACGATACTGCATGCCCGAGAAGCAAAACCCGGACCGGACTTTCTTTCTTGATGCACATCCCCAGCCAATCCAATCCAATGATGTGCAATACCATCCGGGAGACGATAGGCGGCGGTATTTGCCCTTTTGCGAGCTCAGACCCATTCCCAACGGTAACATCAGGTTGGATGGATGGAAATGAATGGATAACGTTAATAAAAGAAATAACGATTAAAACCCGACTATCGTCGTGATTGGCGCCCAAGCGTCGGCGAGTTAACCCGACTATCATCGTGACTGGCGTCCAATGAGTTAATGTTCTAACATTCCCACATCTGTCAGTAACAGGATCCTCCAGTTCTGGGCATTCTACAGAGGAATGGCTGAGCACCCACCACTCCATGGCCCATAAACACTCATTACGGCCAATAAACCACGGCCTGGAAAGGAGCAGCTTGGTAAATTGCTCACTGCCGAGTCCAGCCTGGCAATAACTCTAGATGTCTCGCTGGCTGAGGTGGCATTAGCCCAATGGGCTTGGCTTGGACCATTGGTAGGGGGGTGCATCAACGCCAATACAGGTCTGATATGTTGGGCCGATTACCAGGCTGAAACAGAGTACCACAGGAGAACTTTCCCAGGAATGTAATCCTATAGCAGTAGCATGTGTGATATTTCATAAATCAAAGCAAAAAGTCATGTACTTCCAAGAAACATTCAAGAATTGTTCTTTGATAGGGAGGGGGGTTATAATCTGAGGGGAGAACACAATTTAAAGGTGCTAAACGTACGCACTACCATGAGAAAACACTGCATCTCGATATGTGGAGTGAAACTGTGGAACAGTCTTAATGTGGTGCTAAAGCAATGTCCAAACATGAGACAATTCAAACTGATGTATAAGGAAATTATGTTCACAAGGTACAGGGATGAGGAAGGGACTTGATATTCACGGGTGTTTACATTTTTATTTTGTTTTCTATTTTATTTATTTCATGTTTTACATATATAGTTTTTGTTTTTTGTTTTGCATATATATATATATTTTTTCTTTCTTCTTTTTTATGTTTTAAAATAGTACACTCATTTGAGTAGTGGAAAAGGGGTAGGATTAAATAAGTGTATACTTCTTCCTACTCCTTTTAGAACATGTAGATTGAGTTGTTTCGCTTTTTGTTATTGTTTGTTTGTATTCATTGCATGTTCGAAATAAATATTTAAAAAAAAAAAAAAAAAAAAAAGCAAGGACACTTGATTTTCTGCCATTTTTCTCACAGAAGGATGTTACGGTAGATTTATCTTAATGGAGATGAGTTGGCCGGTGACCCAAAACTGTCAAAGTCTATGTTGAGAAAAAGTTATGTATTAGATTGACATTATTAAAGTCAGTGGAAAAGTTGTAATGTGTCTGGCTGTGTGTGACGTTAACTTGTTAGCAGAAACAGATTGCACCAAGAGATAACTTAGCATGAAAGAGCTAGAAAGATCTTGTCGCTGTTGAGATTTCACACATACCCATTTACTGTCAAAATACCATTATGCTTATAACCATATGGTCATACGCCTCTATATTATCTCAACATACATGTTGATTGATATAGATTCACACACAAGCCAAATCTTGCTTTAAATAACTCCACCACTAGCTTTGGTGTTGAACCATCATGCTTTAGATAACTCCACCACTAACTTTGGTGTTGGGTCATCTTGCTTTAGATAACTCCACCACTAGCTTTGGTGTTGAACCATCATGCTTTAGATAACTCCACTAGCTTAGGTGTTGGGTCATCATGCTTTAGATAACTCCACTAGCTTTGGTGTTGGGTCATCATGCTTTAGATAACTCCACTAGCTTTGGTGTTGAACCATCATGCTTTAGATAACTCCACTAGCTTTGGTGTTGAACCATCATGCTTTAGATAACTCCACCGCTAGCTTTGGTGTTGAACCATCATGCGTTAGATAACTCCACTACTAGCTTTGGTGTTGAACCATCATGCTTTAGATAACTCCACCACTAGCTTTGGTGTTGGGTCATCATGCTTAGATAACTCCACCACTAGCTTTGGTGTTGGGTCATCATGCTTAGATAACTCCACCACTAGCTTTGGTGTTGAACCATCATGCTTTAGATAACTCCACTATCTTTGGTGTTGAACCATCATGCTTTAGATAACTCCACCACTAGCTTTGGTGTTGGGTCATCATGCTTTAGATAACTCCACTATCTTTGGTGTTGAACCATCATGCTTTAGATAACTCCACTATCTTTGGTGTTGAACCATCATGCTTTAGATAACTCCACCACTAGCTTTGGTGTTGGGTCATCATGCTTTAGATAACTCCACTATCTTTGGTGTTGAACCATCATGCTTTAGATAACTCCACTAGCTTTGGTGTTGGGTCATCATGCTTTAGATAACTCCACTAGCTTTGGTGTTGAATCATCATGCGCTTAGGCCTTAGATAACCCCACCACTAGCCTGCTGTCATATTGTCTTGGGTCTCTCTTATTTCTAGCATTAGGAGAGAGTGGTGCATGTTCACACATACTGGCTGAACTCTCCCAGGCCACAGGGATAACGTGTAACTTCTTAAAATACCTTGGCATTTCCTTGGCATTTGGAATTGACCTATCTCAAGACCCGCCCCTTGTTTCTTGACCCTCCCTTTCTTTCTTTGTCCGAGGGAAGCAACAGTTGTGATTGGGGGGAAATCAAGAAAAGAGGGCGGGACTTGAGATAGGTTAATTGTTCATCACCAGGGCCCTTGTCACAAAGGAAAGAGGAACAAAGAGAGTGATATGATATGAGATATTAAAAAAGAGAGAGATATGAGATAGAAAAAAGAGACACTAGCTGGAAGAGAGGGCTGGAATTACAACATTACATAAGTATGATAGAATTGTGGCTGACAACTGTGTGTGTGTGTGTGTGTGTGTGTGTGTGTGTGTGTGTGTGTGTGTGTGTGTGTGTGTGTGTGTGTGTGTGTGTGTGTGTGTGTGTGTGTGTGTGTGTGTGTGTGTGTGTGTGTGTGTGTGTGTGTGTGTGTGTGTGTGTGTGTGTGTGTGTGTGTGTGTGTGTGTGTGTGTGTGTGTGTGTGTGTGTGTTGAGGAAAGACAATGTGATGTGGGCGTGGTGCTGTGTGAAGGCAATAAAAATGACTATAATGGAACACACATGGTGAGAGAGAGAGAGAGAGAGAGAGAGAGAGAGAGAGAGAGAGAGAGAGAGAGAGAGAGAGAGAGAGAGAGAGAGAGAGAGAGAGAGAGAGAGAGAGAGAGATTATGTGTTTGTTTGCATGCGTTCGTGTTTACATATGCATTACATCTTTGGGCAACGTCACATGCTGAGCAGTTTTCTCTGGGTCTCGTTCTGACTGTCTGAGAACTGCCTGTATTGCTGACTGACGATATTTCTGACTGACTAATTATTGAATACACAAATGATTGGATGAACGTGTCAGTTGGATTAACATATTGTTGTCATGACGATTTGAGTCCATTAGAGGGGGCTATGCCTCCACTGTTACTTGGAGTTTCAAATAAACTGACAAAAGGCAGATTATTGGGAAACAAAATCCCATTCATCCCAGTGACTGTGTTGTGTTGCGCACTGCCAAACATAACTCTTGATGTCTGTCAATGAAGAGACAACATCTGTATCTGAACTCTTATGTTATGTTATGTGATATTCTACGAGGTCTGGTCCATTTCACATTATGTTCTGTATCCTGTGTGAATACTTGTACGACTAGTCGTTTGTATGAGTGTGTAATAGTAGATCAAAGAAAAGACACAGCACAGCACACCACACAGAAGAAGGAACGGAGCAAGAGAGAGGGGGAGAGAGAGTGATAAATAGGGTTGGGCATCGTTTGGATTTGAACGATTCCGGTTCCGATTCCGATTCTCCATATCGATTCCTGTTCTAAACGATTCTCGCTTCCGATTCTTTGAGGTGCAGGTCAAAACAGGTCACAGCTTATTTCGCAGGAGAAATTATAATTTTTTTTTAATTCTTTCATACTATTCACATTTTCAGTTGACTTGATACAGTTTAATTTGGTTGCTGTACTGTAACTAGGGTAGGGAGGGCGAAGGAGAGGAGAGATGGAGGGAGGGAGACCTAGTTGTGCTGTGGATCAGGGCCTGCTGCTGCTGGTATATGATAGTGAGGCAATCACACATCTGTCTGGAGATAGTAAACACTGGATAGTAAGGCTGTCCCCGAAGCCTGTTTTTGGGCTTCGAACTTCGTCAGGGTTTTTCGAACGGACGTTCGAACCTTCGTTTTTAATAATCCTCAATTTTAATAAAGTGATTAATCTGATAAAATTTAAACAGGTTTAAACAGAATGAATAGACATGTAAAAAATATATATATAACATTTATTATTATTATAATATATATATATTTTTTTTTATTCTAATGTTGATTTAGAATTCGAATGCCAATGTAACGAACGAAGGTCCGAACGTTCGAACGTTTGGGCTCAGCCCTACTAGATAGAAGTTGATACTAAGCTAAAATAGGATTGCTTTTGTGGCTTTCCGCTTGGATATAATATGTTATATCTCTTGTATGAAGACCAATGGCTTATATTTAAATAGTGTTTGACTTATAGTCACGTTATAACATTGGTATAATATTGATCTGTAGTAAAAGTAATGGATCAGATCACTTCTCTCTATTGGTTTATATATACATACTAGGGCTGTCCCCGACTAAGGATTTGTATAGTCGATTTGTAGTTGCCAAAATTAGCCGATAGTCGACTATTAGTCGACTAGAAAAAAAAGAAAAAAAACGTATAATATTTTAATTTTTTTTATATATATTTTTTTTTATCATTCCATTTGGGCTGTGGGGGTGCTTAATGTCTGAAGGAGTCGACGGAAGGCTTCTTGTCCTCTGCGAAAGCATGCAATTGGTCCACTGATGGATACATGTTGATATTTGTCTACTCTAGTGTGTTCATGACAGGTGAAATCCTCTTTCAGTGCCTCTGTGCCTGTTTTCTTAGGCAGTTAGCCTCTGGTATGCGTGCCATTAGCGTTAGCTATGCATCTAGGCCTCTTTGCTTTTGGAAAGACTGATACAAAAAAAAAAGTTAAAAAAGAAAAAAAATTATAATAAATATATATATATATATATATTTTTTTTTGCATTCGACTAAGAGGTTGGCAGTTGACTACGGCTCCTTTCGATCGATTAGTCGACTATTCGACTAATAAGTGCAAAAGCATGCAATTGGTCCACTGATGGATACATCTTGATATTTGTCTAGTATAGTGTGTTCATTAGATGGGTGAAATCCTCTTTCAGTGCCTCTGTGCCTGTTTTCGTAGGCAGTTAGCCTCTGGTATGCGTGTCATTAGCGTTAGCCACGCTTCTATGTCTCTTTTCTTTTGAAAAAAATTATAATTTTTAATTTTAATTTTTTTTTTAAATTATATTCGACTAAGAGGTTGGCCAGTCGACTACGGCCCCTTTCGACCGATTAGTCGACTAATCGATTAATAGGGGTCAGCCCTAATACATACATATATAAATGCATACACATACGTACATACATACATACATACATACATACATACATACATACATACATACATACATACATACATACATACATACATACATACATACATACATACATACATACATACATACATACATACATACATACATCTGTGATGTCCCTCTAATGTCCAAACCAGGTGTCCACATGACCTCTGACCTCTAGCTCATACCAGAGTCTGTTTCCTACCTATTCAACTTTCAGGTCGCCCACATTTCCTGAGCTTTCATCTTGCCCCATGCTGTGTGTTGTATGGTCTTTAAACCCCCAAACCTGCCTGAAACATACCACTAGCACTGTTTATACTCATAACCCTTACCTTAACTCTAACCATAACCTCACTGTTTATACTCATAACCCTTACCTTAACCCTAACCATAACCTCACTGTTTATACTCATAACCCTAACCCTTACCTGTCCCTAACCATACCCTCAGTTTATACTCATAACCCTTACCTTAACCCTAATCATAACCGTACTGCTTGTATCAATCAATCAATCAATCAATCAAATCATTTATTTAACCAGATAAGCATCATTGAAATTAAAATATCTTTTTCAAGAGCGATCTGGCCAAGCAAGGCAGCAGAAAGTTTCAACATAAAAAAGCACATCACAATAAAATACAGATAAAACATTCACAGCCATCTCCAATTTCAGGCAAGTTATCAAACAGGCAAGTTATCAAACACAGTTGCACTGTCCGAGGGAACTGAATTCGTAGGATTTTATTTTAAAATGGCTTTAAATTCTCAGAGGGTGACCAGTCCTGGTAATTTGAGGTCCTCCTGTATCCTCTTGTTCCAGGATGAAGGAGCAGCATATTTTAAAAGCCCTTTTTCCTAATTCAGTTCTCATATGGGGAACTTCCAGTGTTAGAGCAGCTTGAGAACGAAGGGCATACTTGTATTGCTTAGTGCACAGAAGCACGCTTAGTACGAGGGAACCAGTTTAACTCTTCTGCCCCCTTAGTGACTATTTTGTGTTTTTTGCCTATATTCTTTTGTGTTTCTGTGTACAACGATGGCGGTGTTGATTATTATGTCATGAAATTGTGTCCGTTTGCTTATTTTCCATATATTCACAGAATTTGAAAAGATTAGATTTTGAAACCTCTAACACAAAGTTAACAATATTGAGCGTTCAAACCGTCATAGTGGTTTATTTCTTGCCATGGGGGTTAGGGTTAGGGTTAGGGTTAGGGTTACCAGACAGAAAGATTAGGAGAAGGTAAATCGCATCCTGTGCCCGTGCCCACCCCAACACTTGCTCAACAGTCCCCTAACCTACCCCCAACCCCAACCCTAACCACTAACCCCAACCCTAACCCTAACCCCAACCCTAACCCTAACCCCAACCTAACCCCAACCCTAACCCTACAAATGGAAATATTTGGAATCTTTGATAGATATGTTGAGTTAGGTTCATAGTGGTATTCATAAAAAAAAATAATTGGAACGAAATATTACAAATTAGTTTTTTATGACCTTGAACTTGATGCAATCTTTTCATGCACTAAGGTGACAACTCTGTCAGTTACTAACAAGGCACAAGGGGTTAAGCAGAGCT
>NW_028174871.1:137914-143519 GCF_963971535.1 Notolepis coatsorum | reverse complement strand
TAACTGATTGTAATCAAACCAAAACAGGGGCTTGGTTATTGTAATCAAGCAACATCAAGTGTGTGTGTGTGTGTGTGTGTGTGTGTGTGTGTGTGTGTGTGTGTGTGTGTGTGTGTGTGTGTGTGTGTGTGTGTGTGTGTGTGTGTGTGTGTGTGTGTGTGTGTGTGTGTGTGTGTGTGTGTGTGTGTGTGTGTGTGTGTGTGTGTGTGTGTGTGTGTGTGTATGTGTGTGTGTGTCTGTGTGTGTGTGTCTGTGTCTGTGTCTGTCTGTCTGTCTCTGTGTGTGTGTGTGTGTCTGTGTGTGTAGTACATCTGTGTGACAGTATGAATAGAGAGAGAGAGAGAGAGAGAGAGAGAGATACCTATTTCAGAACCAACCTGAGACTAACAGTGTGCTCCCCCTCCTCTTTAATTTGATTAAATCTGTTCCCAACTTGTAAAACATGAAGTGACTGGGTTTATGGGAAATGTAATTCTCATGATAACATTTCCCATAACCCCAATCTTTCCTGCACATCATAGCATCGCATATTCAGGTGAAATTGTTACTATATATAGGCAGAGAGAGAGAGAGAGAGAGAGAGAGAGAGAGAGAGAGAGAGAGAGAGAGAGAGAGAGAGAGAGAGAGAGAGAGAGAGAGAGAGAGAGAGAGAGAGAGAGAGAGAGAGAGAGAGAGAGAGAGAGAGAGAGAGAGAGAGAGAGAGAGAGAGAGAGAGAGAGAGAGAGAGAGAGAGAGAGAGAGAGAGAGAGAGAGAGAAGACATGCAGATCAGATGTCTCCTCTATTTATCAACTTTCCTTTAGTCATGGTAAGCATTTTGGACCTTTATCATTTTAAAGGGGTTTCATTACAAAATGCTATGTGTTGATCGTGTAAATCATTATCCGATGGTCCTACTTATAATATATCAGCAATACAGATGCACTCTCAAACATGTTAATGCTTTTTTTCCCTTTTTTTTTTTACAGTGTTCACTGTATAACACTGTATAGATTCAGTAGTGTAATTTTAATAGTGTTCCATAGCGAGTTTTACCTTCATGCCAGCAGTGTTTTTGCGAGAGTCAGCAGTATGTCCGCCTACTGGTGGAGCTCTCACTGTAGTCTATATATATTTTTTTTCTTTTTTTACAAAGATTTCTATTTAGTATTTTATATATCCTGTGGGCATTTTCATAATTTGCTGCAGGCCTGCACGATTTAGATGAAATCTTAATATTGTCTTTATTATGACAGACTATGTGGTTTGAATGCAACTTACAATATATATATATTTTTAGGGCGGCTAGGTGGTGTAGTGGGCAAGCCGCTCGCCACCAATGCAGGAGACGCTGGGTTCGAGCCCAGCTCTCCGCATTGCTATCAGCTTGGCTGGTAGTTCATACTAACACAATTGGCAGTGTTAGGGGTGGGAAAGCTGATAGGTGGGGATCGGACGTTGTGGACAGCGACTCCTACAGGTCGTTTGGTGCGCCTGCGCAGCAGAATCAGGAAGCGACGGGGGCGGCGTGTCCCTCCCACGCAGACCCCTGCCGCTGAGAGATCGCGCTGTGCAAAACCGTGAAAAGATGCGACGGCTGCTTCCTCGAGTACCGGAGGGGACACGTGATGCAAGGCTTCGTCCACATTGCAGCCGGCTTGTGGGAGGCATGGCCTAACAGCGTTCGAGACAGAGGAGGGTAGAATTGGACGATACGAAATTGGGATGGGAGAAAAATAGAAAATGGGAGAAAAAGTAGATACAAAAATATATATATATATTTTACATCTAGTGTTTAGGTTGTGATTACCTTTGTATTGTATTTAAGTCTCACATCTTATCCTCACGACTGTGATTTGGTCATAGGTACACGAAGCCGCAAGCCGAGTGCTGATGATAATCACACCTGTGCTGATATTCAGTATAACAGCATGGCCTCGAGTGTGATATTGCTTTTACACAACAGTTTTTTTAATCATTTATTTAGCTCCGCCAACAAATAGTTCCACAAATGCACTCTTGAACTTGGACCGTTGCCAGGCAACCTGAACACAAACATTTTCCTGCACAGCTTGCTGCTTTGTATCATGTACATTAATGTTGATTTGTGAAAATAAATTAAAAATGTTGTTGCCATGCAAGTTTGTTACAATCTGATATTGATAATGACTATTGTTATTGTAGGCTAATTAATGGTTATTAATTAACACCTGTGCGGCGGAGTGATACATTACATTTACATTTACATTTAGTCATTTAGCTGACGCTTTTATCCAAAGCGACTTACAAGTTCTGTACGACAAGTCATCAGGAAGGGCTCAACTCTATCAGCTGAGTAACAATGTTCATCAAAGTGTTGAGTGCTACAGTTGAGTGCTACAGTGTAGGTTAGTATATTAGTGCATGACAATAAGGTTAGTTAGGGTTAGATTTGTTTTTATTATTATCTTTTCAAATAGTCAAAAAAAATAGTCAGTAACAGTGCTGTTATACTGAATATCAGCAATCATGGAATGCCTATTCTCCAATCAAATGACTTGGGAACTGTTGTATAATGTATTCTATTGTACTATGTTTTGTAGTGTGTTTTGTACGTTCAATTTTGGAATTGAAAGTCTTGAAACTGAAACGAAAGCTCCAATAGCTCTACTGTAGACCGTGATAATATCTCCCATTAGACTACTGATGATAAATGACTCTTTATATGAGGCCATATACCATGGCATGAGCCTGTGGGGGCAATGCCTTTTTCTGTGTGTATTAGAAACATTTATTAGAAAAATGCTTTTTATTACACATCGCTCGCGGCACAGGCACACACACACACACACACACAGGGACACACAGGACCTAGAGCGCCCGTCTGGTAATTGGAAGTTTCCTGGTTCGATTCCGGCTCCCCCCGGCAGCGTGTCGAAGTGTCCTGGACACCTAACCTATAGCTGCTCCCGATGAGCAGGTCGGCACCTTTCCATGGTTGCCTCCACCGTCGGTGTGCGAATGTATGAGTGAATGGTGAATGTGAGGCATACATTGGATAAAAGCGCTATATAAATGCAGTCCATTTACACACACACCACACACACACACACACACACACACACACACACACACACACACACACACACACACACACACACACACACACACACACACACACACACCATTTCAGATTGTTGTCTATTTCAACACCCAGATGTTTCTACTCACTCAATAGGGGATCTCCTTCACATACTGTAGTTGAGAGAGTGGGGTTGGTAGCCTACTAGCTCAGTGGAAACCTACATGTATCAGTGTATCTTTTCTTTAGCAAACACTAATCTCAAGGTAGTTCTAGTCAAACCCAGTTCAGTTCAAGTTCAAGTTTCTTTATTAGTTGTCATAGTAAAAAAAAATACAGAATACTTTTCAATTAAATGCTTTTTTCTGTATGAGCTCCTGAGAGGGTGCTAGATAAAAATAGATACAAAGTATAAAATAGAAAGTCAAAAGTATGTAAACAAAGTGTTCAGTCAATATACAATATATATACAATACAGAGTAAAAAGATAGTAACAGTGAGTTACAGTACAATACAGTATACAGTGCAATGCAGAAACGGGATGAGGTACAACTTAGGTAAGGTGCAATGAGGTATGAATTGTAGTGCAAATCTCTTTACTTAATAAATATAAAGTGTGTGAAAGTGTCCAAAGTGGGTAAAGTGGGTGCTACGGTGAGTGTTTATTTAAAGTGAGTGTGTACGTGTGGATGTGTGTGCTGCCTGTGAGTGTAGTTGATGTTTTGTTACATAGTGTCATTGTCGTTGGTAAAGTACGACTGATTCCCGCCAAAAAGGAGCGCGTCACCACCTGCCGTGACACCGGCCTAACATGTGACGTCACGACGGGCCTCTCGCTAGCGGTGACGTGCGCCAGGTCCATACATAATGCCTTCATATACATCTTCAATGGATCAATTCACTGCAGGCTTCTCCATTGACCTGACTTGTATCTTACCCATGCTGTGTTGCCTGTTATGCTTCTCCATTACACCACAGACCTGTGAAGCGAGTCGGGAAGGTAGTAGGTAGAAGATAAAGAGACTCTGCTTATCAGTCCTCTGGCTCCAGTTGACAACATGGAAACGCCAGAGTGAACCTCATATTGTAGTTGATATACCTACAACTTAAACTTAAAAAAAATTTAAATAAATTCAGCCAATCACTTAGTTACACCAATATTGTACTGTCAGAACAGTCATACATTGTGTATTAAATGTTCTCAGCTGGACACTGTCATCTGCTCTCATGTCAGGAAATGCTCACATGAAACTATATAAGTTAATACATCTAGTGACGAAAAAAGGGGAATCTAAAATGTTATTCAGCAAATCTCTTAGTTTGTGTAGATTGTGTAAGATCTGTTGTTCACAGGTGAAACATTTACAATCTTCGCTATTCAGTGAAACAAGGCGGTATGGCCAGAAAGCACTTCCTCACTACACTGTTCTACACGCCCACTGGCAGCTGAGGAAGGACAGAATACTAACCACTAGATTTTCTTTATTTGCTTTAAAAGTGAAATACAATTACTTGTGACGATTTAAGGGTGTTCCGTTCCGTTCCCGAGAAGCATAGTCCCCCCTCCCCACTCCCCCGCTGGCCAGCTTTCACACTACCAATCTCGTTTCGTTCCCGAGCACACTTGAGGGAGCAACACCCCAATGTTGGTAGACGCACGATAGCTGGCGCTTCAACCTTTGCCAAATCTTTGCTCTCGGAGAAAGCATTTCAGGATCAAATGAGATAGAATAGAATAGATGGAATAGAAATACTTTATTCATCCCGAGGGGAAATTTGGCACTACAAATCGCTCACAGTAACCTGTAAACATTTAGGTAGACAAAAACAATGAGATCTCGACTCATTGAGTTTATGGAAATGAATGATACTGGTGATGTCTCTGACGCTATACATTGTGGGAGGAGAGGCTGATTCTTGCGGTGTCTGACAACCCAGTAATATACGACCTATAACGCAGATGGCACAACAATAAGCGCTCCCTGCACTTTGGAAGCGCTCTGGGCATTCATATTTTTTATATCCAAAGCGCTCCGCCTTGAAAAAAAAACGCTTTCTGTGGACACAGCGCCTTAAGGTGGTATTGAGAGGGCACATTATATCTTATGAAGCCTTAAGGTGGTATTGAGAGGGCACATTATATCTTATGAAGCCTTAAGGTGGTATTGAGAGGGCACATTATATCTTATGAAGCCTTAAGGTGGTATTGAGAGGGCACATTATATCTTATGAAGCCTTAAGGTGGTATTGAGAGGGCACATTATATCTTATGAAGCCTTAAGGTGGTATTGAGAGGGCACATTATATCTTATGAAGCCTTAAGGTGGTATTGAGAGGGCACATTATATCTTATGAAGCCTTAAGGTGGTATTGAGAGGGCACATTATATCTTATGAAGCCTCTGGAAAGAGAGAAAGACGTGAGCGCTTGGCTGAAATTGAAACGCAGCTTCCCTCGTTGGAGCAGGTTTACAGACTCTCACAATCCGAAACGGACCTAAATAATGTAAAAATAATTGAAGTATGAATACAACTCTATTCTGGGCGAGCAGGTTAGCACCCTCCTC
>NW_028174871.1:127914-132914 GCF_963971535.1 Notolepis coatsorum | reverse complement strand
ACGTGTGTGTGTGTGTGTGTGTGTGTGTGTGCGTGTGTGTGTGTGTGTGTGTGTGTGTGTGTGTGTGTGTGTGTGTGTGTGTGTGTGTGTGTGTGTGTGTGTGTGTGTGTGTGTGTGTGTGTGTGTGTGTGTGTGTGTGTGTGTGTGTGCGCGTGTGTGTGCGCGTGTGTGCGCGTGTGTGCGCATGCGTTTTGTGCGTTTGTGTGTGTGATTCCCTGTGTGTTATTACATTTTATATATTGTATTGCCTTCTTTGAACTGTCTCCTTTCATATGGGTTTGATGATGCTACTGTATGATATCACCTGTGTGGATCTGTGTGCACGTCTCTCGTATCATTGGCAAAAGGTTATAAGCTCAGTGAGTAATTTCAATATTGCCTAGAGCCAGTGATTGTCAGGCAATATGATTGACTACTTGTCCCAGGTATATGAACAGGATGAGAACAGACCTGAACCCATCATAACTTCCCTGGGTGAATATTTCATATTGCATATGAAATACGGCTTTTGTGGCTTTATATTTTCATCCCCTAGGCGCTTCTTTATTGTGCGGATCTTACACTGCTTGACATACCAAAAAGCAGCCATTCTTCATGCTGAGGGGTGACTGTTGACTACATCAAGTTTTTTTATATTCACATTTTGAAACACAGATTGAAAGATAGTAAAACACACTGTCCAAAATGGAACCGTTTGAAGTACTATGTCCTTTACTAAAAGTGGATTTTATTCTGTGAAATTCTCTCACAAAAAGGCTGTTTTGGTAGTGGTAGAAAAGGGTCAAAATATATCTAAACATGAGGTGAGAAGACACTTTTTTATTTATTCCACTATCTGAGCTTCAAACGCACCACCAATGTAGATCACATCTTTAGACCATTATTGGGTTATGCCAGTAATGAGCTATCTAATCTATGCGCTATTTGAGCAAATAAAGTATTTCATATATACAAAAAAAGAAAATGTATGTATTTAATACTACTTTTGCATTCAAGTGGCTTCATTCCCAGACAGACAGACAGACAGACAGACAGACAGACAGACAGACAGACAGACAGACAGACAGACACAGACAGACAGACAGACAGACAGACAGACAGACAGACAGACAGACAGACAGACAGACAGACAGACAGACACACACACACAGGCAGACAGTGTATTTCCCCTCATCCACGTTCAATTACATAATTAGAACCTTAGAAATAAATGTTATGCTTTCTCTCTCATTCTTTCTGTAGGCTTCTCTATTCCTCTTTCTCCCTTTTGCTCATCCAATTTTTGTTTTCAACACTGCAGTTTAAAATCTAATCTCATCAATCAATCTCCACCTTAGATAGTATGCCTTCCTCTTCTCTCCTCTCCCTACCGCTCCTCCCATTTCTAATCCTCTCCTCCTCTCCTCTCCCTATCTCTCCTCCCCTCCCATTACCTCTCCCCTCCCCCTCCCACTTCCTCTCCTCTCCTTCCCTCGCCTCCCCTCTCCTCCTCTCCCCTCCCATTACCTCTCCTCTCCTCCCCTACCTCTCCACCCCTCTCTTCCTCTCCCTACCTCTCCTCCCCTCCCCCCATTACCCCTCCTCTCCCTACCTCTCTTCCCCTTCTCTCCCTACCTCTCCTCCTCTCCCTACCTCTCCTCCCCTCCCCCATTACCCCTCCTCTCCCTACCTCTCCTCCCCTTCTCTCCCTACCTCTCCTCCTCTCCCTACCTCTCCTCCCCTCTCCCCATTACCCCTCCTCTCCCTACCTCTCCTCCCCTTCTCTCCCATTACCTCTCCTCTCCTCCCATCCCCCCCAATTACCCCTCCTCTCCCTACCTCTCCTCCCCTCCCCCCATTACCCCTCCTCTCCCTACCTCTCCTCCCATCCCCTCTCTTCCTCTCCCTACCTCCCCTCCTCTCCCATTACCTCTCCTCTCATCTCCCTACCTTTCCTCCTCTCCCTACCTTTCCTCCCCTCTCCTCTCATTCCCTCGCCACCCCTCTCCTCCTCTCCCCTCCCGTTACCTCTCCTCTCCCTACCTCTCCTCCCCTCTCCTCCTCTCCCTACCTCTCCTCCCCTCTCCTCTCCTCTCATTCCCTCGCCACCCCTCTCCTCCTCTCCCCTCCCGTTACCTCTCCTCTCCCTACCTCTCCTCCCCTCTTCTCCTCTCCCTACCTCTCCTCCCCTCCTCTCCTCCCCTCCCATTACCTCTCCTCTCTCCAATTTAATCACTGCAGTTCAGGATAGACACACACACACATTACTAGTCTAGAAAGCAATAAAGTGAAAACACAGTTTCCCCCGAGAGCTTAGTGTGGCTGCATGTCGCTGGCTGGAGTAACTACACCCAGTTTGATCGCATTACTTACATAACAGGTCAGTTAGCGCAGAGGCTGAGACAGCAGCTGTGACCACAGTTCAACTCGTTTGACTTAACAGTTTACTGTTACTGTACCTTAGATACTATTGCTGCCTACCATGTATGTATATATGTGTTTCATTACATGTATATATACATACTAGGGCTTTGATTGGCCGAAATTTGCCAATAGTCGACTGGTCGACAATTCATTTTATTTATTTATTTATATATATATCATTCCATTTGGGCTGTGGGGGTAATGTCTGAAGGAGTCGACGGAAGGCTTCTTGTCCGCTGCGAAAGCATGCCATTGCTAACCGCCTCGGACAGTCCTTCATACCAGCGGCCATCAGGCTCCACAACAGTGGGCAGCGACTAGCAGCCTCCAGGCCCCACAACAGGGGGCAGCGACAGCGACTGCTACCAGACATTGACCTGGGACTTATAGGAACCCAAGGGGGACAAAGTAGACTACCCTGGTACTTTGATTAATGTATACTCAGTAGATAGTAAATTATTATAACACTACCTCTTGCATACTGCACCTCATGTGACACTGTGAATAATGTGAATATTCCTCAGCTAGTCAGATAGTAAATTATATTGACCATATTGATCAAATTGTTTACACTGCCTGTGTTGTCTTTTACTACCTGTATACTGTTGTTTTACTACCTGTACCCCTCCCCCCCTCCCCCCCATGCTGCTATGATGCCTGAATTTCCCCAAGGGGATCAATAAAGGAATATCTTATCTTATCTTATCTTATCATTGGTCCAAGATGGATACATCTTGATATTTGTCCAGTCTAGTGTGTTCATTAGACGGGTGAAATCCTCTTTCAGTGCCTCTGTGCCCGTTTTCTTAGGCAGTTAGCCTCGCTGGTATGCACACCATTAGCGTTAGTCATGCTTCTAGGCCTATTTGCTTTTGGAAAGAATGATTACAAAAAATGTAATTAACACATTTTATTTTTTTTGCATTCGACTAAGAGGTTGGCAGTCGGCTACGGCTCCTTTCGATAGATTAGTCGACTATTCGACTAATCGGGATCAGCCCTAATACATACATACCAATTATTTGCCTGTTCTATTCTCCATACATCTATCATCCATAGGAACACTATATTATCACCGACATCCAGTTGGGGGATCCCCTTTGAACAGCCCATCTGAAGTTTCTCTCTTCCACGTCGCCTGTGGTGCTTTCCCCCCTATTGCTAGGTTTTTAGTGAGTCGTTCCTTATCTTCATTGGGAAAAGTCTGGGAGTGTTGCATAATTTGGATTTGATGGTGGTTTTTGTTTCTTGATCTATTGCGATGTTTCTTCTTGACTTGTACAGCCCATGGGGGGCAATTCCATAAGATCTTGGGCTCTACAAATACATTTGATTTGATTTGATTTACTGTGGCGGCCACCTGCTTAAGCTGATATACAGTAAATCATTATGATTTGAAATGCATAAGTAAGTAGTATCAGATTGGTGGCATCAATGTGACATCTCGTATTGTTACACTGCATTGTTCATTGGAGGTGCTAAGCTTGTGCTTTTTACTTGATGTGCAAGTAAGATGTAAGTGAATATTATGATCATGTGTGCTTAATCCTATACAAGTAGTGTTAAGCATATTCATAATTCACATTATGAATATGATGTGTAATGAGATTGTTATTAGCAATACAGCCCACACATTCAATACAGCATCTCTTGTGTAGGCCTAGGTAATATCATGCTCTGGTTACAGTGATTTCAGTGTACTCACAGTTTGCTAATATTATTTTATAATTCTGTATAACCTCATCATAAGCAACACTTCAAATACCCTGGTATGCCCATTTTCTGCGCACAGACATTTTAAATTGCTATGTTGAAACATCGCCATCCATCTGGTTGTCCCTGTAGCAAACCTGTAGGCTGTAAGCCACCTTAATCACAATCTTAATTTGTTATTACATTTGTAAAGTGGGTAAGTAGGAGGTACCCACTTCAG
Source organism: Notolepis coatsorum (assembly GCF_963971535.1). Lineage (NCBI taxonomy): Eukaryota > Metazoa > Chordata > Actinopteri > Aulopiformes > Paralepididae > Notolepis > Notolepis coatsorum. The sequence continues at coordinate 128,578 of NW_028174871.1, read as the reverse complement.
AGGGAGATCAGTTGTTTATTGCACATTTCTCTTTTCTTCTCTTCTCTTCTCTTCTCTTCTCTTCTCTTCTCTTCTCTTCTCTTCTCTTCTCTTCTCTTCTCTTCTCTTCTCTTTCTCTTCTCTTCTCTTCTCTTCTCTTCTCTTCTCTTCTCTTCTCTTCTCTTCTCTTCTCTTCTCTTCTCATCTCTTCTCTTCTCTTCTCTTATCATTGCATCTAGTATCTTCTCTTCTCTTCTCTTCTCTTATCATTGCATCTAGTCTCTTCTCCTCTCCTCTCCTCTCCTCTCCTCTCCTCTCCTCTCCTCTCCCCTCCTCTCTTCTCCTCTCCTCTCCTCTCCTCTCCTCTCGTCTCGTCTCGTCTCGTCTCGTCTCGTCTCCTCTCCTCTCCTCTCTTCTCCTCTCTTCTCCTCTCATCTCCTCTCCTCTCCTCTCATCTCATCTCCTCTCGCATCCCTTTCCCTGGAGCATCCATGTCACCAGTCTGATGACCAATCTGTTCTGTGAGCTACATCCTCGTCTTCTACTCCTAGATAGTGTATAGGAGATATATTATTGGTTAAGCCTCAGCCGTCCAATCGGCTGCTTTCTCCTTCCATAGTGTCACTGTGACACAGCGCTGCAGCAAGGCTGACTGACGAGCACACGATATGGCCTGACGTGTGTG
>NW_028174871.1:117914-122914 GCF_963971535.1 Notolepis coatsorum | reverse complement strand
GAAAACTGTATTAAAAGGTTGCAGAATGGGTACAATACAGTACAGGAGGATGAAGACCAGAAAAAGACTTTCGGCTTTTTTTACATAAGGGTCCTCCATTTTCAATTCATCAAAACATTTAGAGACATACATATAATACAGTAGTTTCATAAAAATGCTAAAATGCTATTTATTGATTGATTGATTTAAAACTTTAACATATTGCAGAATGGGTACAGTACAGCTCAATACATACAATTGTTAAGGGGATGCAGACCAGAGAAAGACTTTAGTCTTGTTTACATCAGGGTCCCCCATTTTCAATTCATCATATTTCATATCTAAATCATATAATATCTCATATGCAATATATAATCTAATAATCTAAATCTAATATAAAAATGCTAAATGCATGGGTATTTTATTTTGTCTTTAATGTTAGCTTGCAAACTCAAATACTGTCTTGGTAAGCCTCATAATGAATTGTTTGGGGTAAAAAAGAAAAACATCGTGATGTGTATCGTGTATCGCCGAAAGGTCAGAAAATATCGTGATATCATATTTAGGCCATATCGCCCAGCCCTATTTTATTATAACATCCGTTGCAGTAAAATCATTATGCCTCCAGTCGTTTAGTCATTCTGCAGAGCTAAAAAGCTAAACGTCGGCCGCGGCGAGCTACCGCTGCCATTGTCGTTTTCATTGAGCTCTCCATGGCGGAAGTAAAAAATTAATACGCGCTTGCCGATTGGTGCTAAGAACAGCAGGGCGGGTGCAAGCGATGTGACGTAATTGGCAGACGCAACTGTCAATCAAAATGATTCTGTTTGCCGACTGAATGAATAAACGTTATTAACAGATTGCAGCATAGGTACAATACAGTACAGCTCAATACAACAACAGTCAACAGTGGACTGGAGGATGCAGACCAGAGAAAGACTTTCGTCTTGTTTACATCAGGGTCCCCCATTTTCAATTCATCATATTTCATATCTAAATCATATAATATCTCATTGCTAAATATATGCAATATATAATCTAATAATCCAATAATCTAAATCTAATATATAATATAAAAATGCTAAATGCATGGGTATTTTATTTTGTCTTTAATGTTAGCTTGCAAACTCAAATACTGTCTTGGTAAGCCTCATAATGAATTGTTTGGGGAAAAAAAGAAAAACATCGTGATGCGTATCGTGTATCGCCGAAAGGTCAGAAAATATCGTGATATCATATTTAGGCCATATCGCCCAGCCCTAATATGCATATGGAGAAAAATAAGTGAACTGCACTCAATAGTATACACACACAGAACCGCGTGCACATGCACATAGACACATACACACACACACACACACACACACACACACACACACACACACACACACACACACACACAAACACACAGTCCAAACACGTCCCCTATGCTGAAACACTACGTTTCTGCTCGCGTACATAATTTATGCCTATCTGTATTCCTGTTCATATTGCACTTAAACAAGAAATGTGGATTGTGTTTGAAAGGTACTTAGCAGGGCGCTGCGAACGGCTGGCAGTCTCCCAAAAATATACATACTGCTGCAAGAGCTTATTTAGACTTTTATCAACAAGAGAGAGAGCGTGGAGGCTATTCCTCTCCCTCTCTCTGTCTTTGTGCTACTACAGTACCACCACAGGAAACAGCTAAACAAATCAATCTTTAATTAGCTAAGAATAAAACGTTATCTTTCCTTCCACAGCTCTGCTGTATATCTCAATGTACTTGTGAATACCCTCAGAAGAGCCACATGCAGTGGTGTAGATATTACCCTCTTATTGGAATAGTATATGACTTGCTCATATCGCTGCGGTACACTCTGAAACAGGGTGTTTTTTCAGAGCCTCCTTGGGTGTAAACATGTCAGTGTTAAAACTCTCCTCTCCCTCCCACAGTTATCTGCGATATGCCCTTGAGCAAGGCGTTTAACCATCAACTGCTGCAGGCATCCGAGCCGAGTGTGTTTAACTATGTGTGAATGTGAAGCAGAGAGGAAAATATACACTCTGAGGTGTGTGTATGTATGTGTGTGTGATAGTGGTGTGAATGTAATGTGAGTTGTCAGGAAATCCCCCCCCCCCCCCCCCCCCCCCATCTCCAGAACTCATATCGCCCCCCGAGCAGCTTGCTAGGATCCTTATTCTATCCCCGGGCCAAACGCTCCCTCTTTGATATTGAAACCTGGATTTGTCTGTTATGCCGCGGATTTGAAGATCTAAGGCGCACTCTCTGACGTTGTATTGGGTAAGTTATATTAGATGTTATTGTTCAGTAGTTTTTCACCTCTTCAACTTTAACCTTGACCAACCACAGTACCTAGTAGTCTTCATGGGGAGGAAGTCTTCCTGGCTACAAAATACGGCCACTCTTGACAGGCTTCTGCTAGCGGTGGGAATCACAGGGCCTCGCGATTTGATTACGATTATCCGATGACTATCGATGCATCGCAATTTCTGCTTTGATCCCGTTCAGTACATTACGGTTGAAATGAAATTATTTTTCAGTTCATTGCATGCATAATAATAAAAGTGTTGATGTTGCACCAATGTCATGTCATGCTGACGTGTTGTTTGGGCTGTCAGCCGGAAGGCTTCGCCAGGCCGCTCTTTGAAGATGGTGTGTTGGTCTCTTATTAATGCGTTGCCTTTGTGTGCTCCCAGTTCTACATACTCACAGTCCAGAAAGTGAGAAAGGCCATTGTTGAGGCATAATTACCCTGACACAGCTAATTATGAAAATAACCCGAGGGGGATTGTGACACTTCCTTCTCTCTCCTCCTCTCCTCTTATCCTCCTCTCCTTGTCACCTCTATCCTCTCCTCCTCTCCTCCTTTCTCCTCCTCCTATCTCCTCCCCCCTACTCCTCTCCTCTCTCCTCTCCTATCTCATCTCCTTCTCTCCTCTCTCCTCCTCTCTTCCTCTCTCCTCTCTCCTCTCCTCTCTCATCTCCTCTCCTCTCCTCTTCTCCCCTCTCCTCCACTCCTCTCTCATCTCCTCCTATATCTCCTCTCTCCTCCTCTGCCCACCCACGTTTCCCGTTCTCCTCCTGTCTCTCTCCTCTCCTCTTTTCCCCTCCTTTCTTCATCTATCTCTCTCTCTCTCTCTCACACACACACACACACACACACACACACACACACACACACACACACACACACACACACACACACGTACAGTGTTCTCTTCTACGCCAGAGCTGTGGGTCGAGTTCAAAACCGGTGTGTGTGTGTGTGTGTGTGACTGTGTGTGTGTGTGTGTGTGTGTGTGTGTGTGTGTGTGTGTGTGTGTGTGTGTGTGTGTGTGTGTGTGTGTGTGTGTGTGTGTGTGTGTGTGTGTGTGTGTGTGTGTGTGTGTGTGTGTGTGTGTGTGTGTGTGTGTGTGTGTGTGTGTGTGTGTGTGTGTGTGTGTGTGTGTGTGTGTGTGTGTGCGTGCGTGCGTGCGTGCGTGCGTGTGTGTGTGTGTGTGTGCGTGTGTGTGTGTGTGTGTGAAAAGAGAGAGAGAAAAGATACAGAGTGAGTGGAAGAAGGTATAGAGAGAGATAGATATAGAGAGAGAGAGAGAGAGAGAGAGAGAGAGAGAGAGAGAGAGAGAGAGTACATGAGCAAGAGAGTAAAGGCATGTTCTTGGTATCTAGGGACATCTATGGACCTCAGGGAATGTATTCCCAGTGTCAGAAATATTGTGTCTGTTACTATGCTTGAGCAAATTGTAATGAACCACAGGAGAATATAAATTATTATTATATATATATTTGTTTTCATCTTTGACGGTGAATAACACCATGCTAACATTGACCAGACGTGAAAAATCGAAGCAAATTAATAAAGGTCAGATGATTTACAGGGGGTTTTGTAGATACAGTACTGAATTTTGCCATCCGGACACATGCAATTTGAAATAGGAATATAGAATATAGAATATCAGGCCTATACATGACGTCATTATGGCCAAGTCATACATCTATGGATGGGGCCAAATCTCCTCTTTCCAATGGCAATGGTTAAATTTGGATTTAGTACCACCAGCCGCCCGTTACAGGGCAGCAAAGACCGTGAATGAAATCTACTGTAAGTACAGTTACTTTTGTATAATGTCCCATAGAGATCCATAGATGTCCCTAGATACCAAGAACATGCAAATAGACCTTGTAGAAGTGGAGCAATCTTCCATTTACTTAGGTATGTATTTTAGGCGCAATTTTCTGAAAATATGGCTAGGCTTAACCCTCGAGTCAACCTTTAAAAAAATCACACCTTCAGCCTTTGCCGAAAACTGCGATCTCAGTAAAACATATCTTTTTCATGTATTGTTCCAATTTCTTTTCATGAATATCATTATAACTTCAGTCCTCACCATACATATAGAATTTTTATTCATTTTCAGGATTTAAACAATTTTTTAATTAGGGTTAAGGTTAGGGTTAGGGGGTTAGGGTTACCCTACCCTACCCCCTAACCCTAACCCTAACCTGTTCATTTCTGCGACTAGGGTGGAAGGTGTGACACATTTATGTAGTGCGTTTAATAGTGATTTTTGAAGAAAAAAATACATGGATTATTGGAATGTGAGTCAAAGATGAGACTGATGGGCGGTCGGATGGCGTAGCGGAGATTGCGCTCGTCAACAATGCAAGAGGCTGCGGTCTCGACTCCAGGATTCAGCATTGCCTGCGATTGGGCCGATCGTCATACTAACTCGTTGGCTGAGTTAGCGGGAGGGAAGTCGAGGGTGGTAATCTGGCGTTGTGGACAGCGATGCCTACAGGTCAGGTCTGGGAGCCTGCTCAGCGAAAGGCAGGAAATGGTGAAGGCAGCGTGACCTCTCACGCGTTACGCTTCACCAATGAGAGTCCTCGCTGCCAGGTGGAAAGAGAGCCACTGGCTGACTCCACATGTGTCGGAGGAAGCATGTGGTGGACTTCAGGGTTCCCTTGTACCGACCAGTAGGAGAACATGCACACAACAACCAGGTAGGGAGGGGGA
>NW_028174871.1:102914-112914 GCF_963971535.1 Notolepis coatsorum | reverse complement strand
AGAGCTGTGTGGGAAAATGCCATGTCCTTTTTAGATGCAAAGCACGTCACTAACTCATTCATTCACTCATTCATTAATTCATCATCCGTCACTGATGCAGTCATTCACTCACACTTAGCCACTCTGCCCCCTAGTGGCGTCCCACAAGCATTAAGTTGACATCAACGTCAATCACATTTTCCACACAACGTCCACACACACACACACACACACACACACACACACACACACACACACACACACACACACACACACACACACACACACACACACACAGGAGCGCTCCCAGTAGGAAAACATTACATTTTAGAGGAGAAGAGAACAGAAGAGAAGAGAGGAGAGGGGAGAAGAGAGGAGAGGGGAGATGAGATGAGGAGAGGAGAGGAGAGGAGAGGAGAGGAGAGGAGAGGAGAGGAGAGGAGAGGAGAGGAGAGGAGAGGAGAGGGAGAGATGAGATGAGATGAGGAGAGGAGAGGAGAGGAGAGGAGAGGAGAGGAGAGGAGAGGAGAGGAGAGGAGAGGAGAGGAGAGAATAGAAGAGGAGAGAAAGTCCAAAGCAAGTGGTGGTATACCAGATGAAAGGTGTTGTAGTCTATAGTGTATCAGTTTCATCACAGTGTGTCAGTTTGCTTCTCTGATGGATTCCTCGCCTTGCGGGCGGCGTCCATCACGCGATCCCATCAGCCATCTGCCGTGGTTACCAATGGCAACCTGGGAGACAGGAGCAGAGATACACAACAACAAATAACTGAGTTATGTGATTTGTTGTTTGGCTCCACTGTGTGTTACTTGTTCAGCTGTTATGTAACTCACTGTTATGTCCGAGCAGTGCTAAGAGGTGAAACGTGCATCGTCGCCTACACATTATTCATTCATATGTTCATATGTTCATTCATATTCATTATTGCTGTTAAGAGGGCTCTCAGCATATTGGCCCTTTAAGAGGGCTCTCAGCAACACAGAGACAGAGGTGCAAATTGTTTTCTACTGTAGAGCTGAGGTCAATCTACTTGATATTCAACCATGGTCAGGAGTCTCTGAAATGAGAGATATGGATATATATATATATCATATGTATGTTACATTATGTGACAGACTCTGGGGTGTTCTGAGTTGTCACCAGACTGGATTTACCAAAATATACACAGCAGGGTCCTCCTTCTGAAAGCAGATAAACACAGCATGGAGTCACACAGACAGCAATCTTCCTCCTCTTCTTCTCTTCTCTCTTACTGACGTTTGTACAGGTTTATACAACGGCATGCAAATTTCTCGATTCTGATTGGCCATTCACACGTCTTTATTGGTAACAATCCACGGTCCTGGGCTCAGGACCCGCCCACAACCAAATCACATAACCCTCCCCGGCTCACTCCGGGAGAAAACAGGATCGCGGAGAACAAATGGTTATGTTGAAAGCACCATAACGACTAAATATGAAGCGATTCTGTCAAGGGGAATGTGTTAGTATTTTAAACAATGTTGGATGATGTAATTGATGGGTCTTGACTCAATCTAGAACAAAAAAGAAAAATCGCGGATTGATTGATAGATTAATTGATTGATTTAAATTTCTTCCTTCCTACTTTCCGACTGCAGCGTTCTCTCTCACACTGTCCGACGCTGGCGTACCCACAAACACACACATACACACACACACACACACACACACACACACACACATACACACACACACACACACACACACGCACACACACACTGTGACACACACACACACACACACACACGCACACACACACACACACACTCCTGTCTGCAACAGCGGGGGAGTCAGACTGAGAGAGAAGCAGCGCTGTTTTAAGTGAGCATGGTCTATTGAATTGATTGATTGGTTGATTGCTAATTTTATTACTGTACCCCTGGTTTCCAACTGGTTAAGTTTAGGCTAAAAGAAATAAATAAAAAAATAGGGCGAAGAAAACGTTTTTTTCCTATAGGGCAAAGAAAACGTTTTAATAAATTTTCAATCAATCATTCCAATAATACACAGTTGGATGTGTTAGTTGGTTGGATGCACTTCAAGCTGCTTCCACATGAGGCAACTTCTCTCAATCATTCCAATAATACACAGTTGGATGTGTTAGTTTGGTTGGATGCACTTCAAGCTGCTTCCACATGGAGTTGTGGGAACTACTTTTTCTGGCGGATGGTTTTTTCAATAAATCTTCGATTAATGTGTGTTTATTGTATAGAAATAAGGTTGGATGAATCTGGCAGTTGTATAAAAGCTTTACACCACGTGCAGTCGTGATTTGTGACCAATAAACCATGCCTAGGGGGGTCTAACGACCCTCGGCTGCGCCTCGGGCCTAACAACCACCCCTAGGCATGGTTTATTGGTCACAAACCACTCCTGCGTGTGATGTAATGCTTAATTACGCCTCAGCTACTCCACTTGATTCTGTCACTCTGTCTCCATTTTCTATCTTCCCTGATGGTGTGGTGATTGCGCTCACCTGTCTCGGGTGCGTCTGGCACAGGTGCGCTTCATCTGCGCTGATGCGCTCTGCTCTGGCGGGAGTTTCTCCGGAACTCCTAATATGGGCATATGCCCCAGTACCTTGGCCGACACATAGCGGCCGTCTATTACCGCGCCAGCCGGTCTGCCACAATGTATATATAAATATGGTATATTGACAAATGATTAAGTGGATTTTTCATTGAATTATTTGAATAATTACTATGTTTTCCAATAAAACAAGTTCAGACACAGAAGGTTTAGGCAAGGATTGGATCCTTGGCTATGAGGGTACATTTAATTACAGAATTAGATTTTTTTTAATTATCAAATTGTAACTGTTATTGATTGTTGATTGTTAGAATGAATTGAAAGATCATTTCAAAGAATTTTCAAAGAAAATGCCTCGTGTGCTGTGTCGTATAGTATCACTGTTCCACTGTGACCTGTTTCCAAGGTCCAGTTATAAAATACCAATTTGTTAAATATTTGTTGTTTTATATCAACTGTTGTTTTCCCGCATAGCAACAAGTGCAAATTCACAATAGCTGCAACCTTTTTGCAATTTATATTACCATGCCCCCTTTTAGCCAATTTACATGAACACACACACACATCTTCACACACACACACACACACACCTTCACCTTCACCTTCACACACACACACACACACACACACACACACACACACACACACACACACTTGACATACATGCCAAATTTCAGCCTCCTAAGGCGAAACCTGTGGCTGCTAGATAGTGGAGAATTTTTTGTGGACCAACCGACCGACCAACAGACTGACCTATATAGCTGCTATAGTTGCAGCAAAAACATTGTCTCACCCAACTTCGAAGAGAAATGGGCATTCCAGATATTTGGTTTAAAGCCTCTATTAGAGTTGATTGTACGCATTTATACGGAAAAAAGATCCTCTTATCTGGAAGATGTGTCAGATGGATACAGTATAAAGATGAAGTATAGGATTTTCACACAGCACACTGTATTACAAAGTAGGAAAAGCTTTCATTATCACGTTTTAGTATAGGTCCTATACTAAAACATAACAATCAAAGCTGTTGTATACTATATATAGTATACTAATACTTGTATGTTTGTGAGCAACAAACTTTTGCATTCAAATTCCAGAGGCACTTTTAATTTATAGGGAAAGGTACAGGCTGCGTTATGTCATTTAACTGACCTGGTGTCTGTACACAGTTTGTAAAGATGAAATACCAAAAAGAAATTGGCCTGGCCTCAACTTGTACACTCAATTAATAGGAATTATAACACGCTTTCTGATTGGCCGGCAGGTGTGTGTTAAAGCCTTTTTAATCACACGCAGTTGGGCTCAAGTTTAAATGCTGTTCTAGATTCATCCGCTACCCAACCTGTAACCATAGCGACATTAAAGAGCACAGCTGTCAAAGCATACTCGTTATCTACTGCGGCGAAGCACAGCTGACTTATTTTTTTTGTATCCACTTTTTCTCCTTATTTTTCTGTTTTTCTCCCATCCCAATTTCGCTGTTTCCAATTCTCCCCTCCCCTGTCTTGAACGTTGCTCGCATATGCCCCCCACAGGTCGGTCGTAGGGAGGATAGAAGCCTTGCATCACGTGTTCCCTCCGGTACATGAGGAGGCAGCCTGTCACATCTTTTCACCTGCCAGCGCGGACTCTCATTGGTGAGGTGTAACGTGTGGGAGGCTCACACTACCCCCGCCATTTCCTGTCTCTGCTGTGCAGGCGTCCCCCAACCGACCTGTAGGAGTCGCTGTCCACAACGTCCAGATTACCACCCATCGACTTCCACCCGCTGACTCTGCCAATTGAGCCAGTATGACGGCCGGCCCAAGCCGGAGGCAACGCCGACAGCCGTATTTGAACCCGATGTCTCTTGCGTTGGTGACAAGCGCAGTGTCCGCTGCGCCACCCATGAGCCGCCCTAGCACAGCTGACTTATCAACCTAATAAACTAACGACCGGGAAGGAAAAGACACCAATGGCAGGTGCAAAACGTTCACCCAAAATATGCAAATGCTTTCATTTTATATTGTTGGCAAATTACCATGGTATAAGTGGAATAACTGCCGCATGTCGGGTGGTTCTTAGCCTCCGCGTCATGCCTTAACTCTTTCACTACCACACTACAGAAGGTTAACCCTTTACTATCACACTACAGATGGGTAACTGTCTGTAGTGTGATGGTAAAGGGTTAACCTTCTGTAGTGTGGTAGTGAAAAGGTTAACCCTTTGTCGTGTGGCAGTGAAAGGGTTTTAACATTCTGTATTGTCACAGTGAAAAGGGTTAAACCATTTGGTAGTGCAGCAGTGAAAGGGTTAAAACCGTTTAAAGCACACCTACTTGTTGATTATCCCTTACATGTGTATGAGATTTGATGGTAAGATCATCACTGTTTCACTGTATTAAAAGTATTTTTACAGACAGGATAAGGAGTATGCAGTAATTCTGCTCATGTCGCGGTTATCTTATTGGAATATGAGGTTACCTCGGTTAGGGTACTGTAAATGTAAATTGGTGTTAACATGTGCCCAACTCCAAAATACAACACTGTAAACAGACTCTGTTAAAGACTGCTTGTTATTGCTCTGTGTCACATAGCACAGTTGTGACATAATCCATAAACATTCTTGCCAAGCAGCAAATCGCCTCTCTCTCTCACTAACCTCATTAAGCCTATTCTATCAGTAGCACTACAACTAAGTCCCACGGTTTTGTCCGAGGGGGAATTAACTTCTCGACTGAGAAACAAACAAAGCTCGGTCTTACTACAGCAAAAGGAGCTTTGGCTTGGTGTGGTGGCTTTGCGTACAACAATCCAACACCCTTCTCTGTGTACTGTAGGCCAGAGACATGTTTTTCTTTGTATGTGTTGTTGTTTTCCTGCGTCCGTACGCCCAGCACGATGTCTTGGCAGCTGTCCCAATATAGAGCCGTTAAACAAACAAAAAAAACAGTGCTTATTGAGGCCGTTGGAGAAAAATTACCTAGCAAGTGACCTTGACAACACAAGTTGTCGCAGCCCCTTGTCGGTGGCTAATCAGTGTTGTAGTCGAGGTCCACTAAACAGAACTGAAGCAATAGTATTTTTTTTTTTATCCACTTTTTCTTCTCTTTTTCTATTTTTCTCCCATCCCAATTTCGCTTTGCCAATTCTTCCCTCCCCTGTCTTGAACGTTGCTCGCATATGCCCCCCACTGGCCGGTTGTAGGGAGGATAGAAGCCTTGCATCACGTGTCCCCTCCGATACACGAGGAGGCAGCCTGTCACATCTTTTCACCTGCCAGCGCGGACTCTCATTGGCGAGGTGTAACGTGTGGGAGGCTCACACTACCCCCGCCATTTCCTGTCTCTGCTGTGCAGGCGTCCCCAACCGACCTGTAGGAGTCGCTGTCCACAACGTCCAGATTACCACCCATCGACTTCCCACCCGCTGACTCTGCCAATTGAGTTAGTATGAACCCGGTGTCTCTTGCGTTGGTGACGAGCGCAATGTCCGCTGCGCCACCCAGCCGCCTGAAGCAATACAGTCTTGACTGAAAATGTCCATCCATTTCACAAATACTGTATGTGTTTGTCATGACTTATTATTTAAAGGAACACGCCAACATCATGGGAGATGTTATTACCATCTTTTCCAGAGTCAGACAAGAAGATAGATACCAATTTCTCTCTCTGTGTGTTCAGTAGAAAGTAATCCGGCTGCAAGCTAGCCTAACTTAGCACAAATGATGGGAAGCTGATATGGACCACTGGCCTAGCTTAGCCAACAGCTAGGCTAGCTGATCTGTATCTGCCTCCATTCATAATATGGAAGCTGGATAGCTTTCTACTGAATGCACAGAGAGGAAATTGGTATCTATCCTCTTGTCTGACTCTGGAGAAGACGGTAAGCTCATTTATCATAATGTTGGCGCGTTCCTTTATTAATAATACAGGTAATCCAATCATGTAAACTATTTGTATTTTGTTTTTTTATGGCAACTGTATTGAGACCGCTAACAAACATGTCCTTGTTGTACTGAGTTCTCCATATCTCACAACCATAATTTCTGTACCCACTCAAACATGTTTTTGAGTATTGTAATACATTGTCCTAAATATCTGCAATTCGATGATTGTGTTTTTATACTGTAGTAATGAATGTAATGGATTACAGTACAGGGCAGATGGGCCAGGGGATCAGGACCCCTGGGGGCTGTCTGTGCACATGCCTGAGCGGTCGTGAGTAATTACTCTTCATGGAAGTTGGATGTCTTCCAGACAAGTAGTCACCAATGATGATCCAGTCTATTAACAGGACACTTCAGTGCTTTATTCATGAGAGGGATACAATACTTACACACGTGCACACAAAGTCCTACACACACACACACATGCACACACACACACACACACACACACACACATGCGTGCACGCACGCACACACACACACACACACACATACAGACATGCATGTGCGCACGCACGCACACACACACACATACAGACATCCTTGTTACTGTATCATTCCTTGTGGGGACATTCCATTGACTTACATTCATTCTCTAACTCCTTATCCTAACAATAACCATGACAACTATGCCAAACCCTTACCTTAACCTTAACCTTAGCCACTTGTCCTTGTGGGGTCCAGCCAAGAGGGGGTATCCTGCTCTCCGTCTTTGTGGGAAAACAAGGATGGACACACACACACACACACGCACACACACACGCACACACGCACACACACACACACACACACACCTGAACTCAGCTCATTATATGGGAGCTGACATGGAGAACATGGTGCTCCATGGCGGAGAAGACATCTCTGTTTATTTATAGAATGAGAGAGAGAGAGAGAGAGAGAGAGAGGGAGAGGCGGAGAGGAGGTAGAGAAGATAGTTGGAGAGAGAGGGAGAGGCGGAGAGGAGGTAGGGAAGATAGTTGGAGAGAGAGAGAGAGGGAGAGGCGGAGAGGAGGTAGAGAAGATAGTTGGAGAAAGAGAGAGAGATAGGGGGGGGGGGGAGTGGGGCGGAGAGGAGGTAGAGTCCGCCTGTCCGAGAAGTGTTATGTTCACTAGTGATAGAGAAGATAGTTGGAGAGAGAGAGAGAGAGAGAGAGAGAGAGAGAGAGAGAGAGAGAGAGAGAGAGAGAGAGAGAGAGAGAGATAGAGAGAGAGAGAGAGAGAGAGATAGGGGGGAGTGGGGCGGAGAGAAGAGAGAGAGAGAGAGAGAGATAGAGAGAGAGAGGGGGGAGTGGGGCGGAGAGGAGGGAGATAAGAGAGAGAGAGAGAGAGAGAGAGAGAGGAGACGGACGAGGTAAAGAGGAGAATAGGTGTCATTGTTGTTGTTTGTCATGTGTCGACCTAAGTGGTTCCAATTGTTCCGCCGCTATATTGCAGTTGCGAGCCGAATGTTGCAGCAGATCATTTTGAGAGTCTGTCAGCAGAAGATAGTAGTTCAGGAGTTACGGTATTGGCCTGATAACACCTTTTTAATGCGTAAACATTGGCCTATATGCGGCACTTAAGATATATTGCAGAAAACTGTAGATATGTTAACGGCTGCCTTCGTTAGACATTCTTTAAACCTTACTTAAAAAAATTAACAGTCGCACGGTAACGAAGGATATTTCCATAACTCACACTCGTGAAATGACTAATCACTCTCGTTCATTATTTCTCAGCCAAATGTCAAATAGTGTTCTATTATTCCGTGGCCCACACTCTATATCAATGCCAGAGTATGTCCCAAAGGCTTTGAGAACACGCAGTGGTGGAGGAGGAGGGCCTGGGGGTAGAGAGGAGATGGGCCCACGAACGAGTAGCGGAAACGGTGCCTGCGGCAAAAGTAGCGCAATTAACCCTTTCAGGTGTGCGCGCTCACGTGTGACATTAATTAACATGCTAATGACGATGTCATAGTCATGCCATAGTGGCTACTGACTGTCGGAGGCTATTAAGTGGTGGTCGAGAAAAGGTACACCTGAAACGGTTCAAATATATTTAACCCGATCACTGTGTTTCTACAGTAACTGTAATGGATTACAGTTACTTCTCAACCCCGACACGTGCTCACACACACACACACGTCATCAGAGTCGTGTCTGAATCACTGAGCCGTTGCCTTGCATTCAAAGTTCCTTCATCCCTCCTTCCCCAAAGGACGGGTATGTAAACACATGTGACCTGTGTGGGCTCAGACACACACACACACACACACACACACACACACACACACACACACACACACACACACACAGCCTTACTGCGGGCAACATTACATTTCATCCGCAAAACACGGCATGCTTTTATCGTTAGTGAACATAACAAAACGTCTCAGACAGACGGACGGACGGAGGGACGGTACCGGTGTGAATGCTGAGAGGGAGGGAGAGGAAGGATGGAGAGAGAGAGAGAGAGACGGTAGGGTTGGAGGAGGGAGGAGACGGCGAACGATGGATGAGGAGTGGAAGACGGACATACAGTATATTATGTCAAAAAGACGCTCTTTCTTCTTCAAGCGCGTCGTTTTGTTTTGTTTTCACGCGACGCTACACACACTGACTTTGTTTACGTTCCGCCTGTCGACACGTCGATCGGCCGTTTCACGCCTACTGTCCACATCTGCCCGGTACGGATGAGGCTTGTAGGAGGTGTTCCCGAACGTGTAAACTGCCCTATATTTACACACGCGGTACACGTGTGGACTGATCAAGAATTCACCTCGTTTTAAAAGTCACCCTGAGCATAACATAAGAGAATATGGTCAATAGAGAGAGAAAGAAGGATGAACAGTTAAAAGAGAGAGAACTGTTTGTTCCTCTGACCGCAGAGATCTTTTTTGAAGTATGGACTCGGTCTGAGGAGGGAGAGAGACATCCGTGGAAGGATGGATGACACGGGGGAATGGAGGGAAGTAGAGAGGGATGTGAGGGAGGCATGAGAGAGAGAGAGAGAGAGAGAGAGAGAGAGAGAGAGAGAGAGAGAGAGAGAGAGAGAGAGAGAGAGAGAGATGTGAGGGAGGCATGCAAGAGAGAGAGATGTGAGGGAGGCATGCAAGAGAGAGATGTGAGGGAGGCATGCAAGAGAGAGATGTGAGGGAGGCATGCAAGAGAGAGAGAGAGAGAGAGAGAGAGAGAGAGAGAGAGAGAGAGAGAGAGAGAGAGAGAGAGATGTGAGGGGTGTGTGTGAGGGGGGCATGAAATAGAGAGAGAGAGAGAGAGAGAGAGAGAGAGAGAGAGAGAGAGAGAGAGAGAGAGAGAGAGAGAGAGAGAGAGAGAGAGAGAGACAAGACAGATAGATGATGGGCTGTTGAAAAGATAGTGAGCAATGAAAGAGATGGCATAGAAAGGTAGGATAGGAGAGAGAGAAGAGAGGGAAAGAACATAAGTTAGAGAGGGAGAGAGAGGAGAGGCGAGGGAGAGAAGAGAGGGAGAGAAGATGGAGAGAAGAGAGGGAGAGCGAGGAGAGGGAGAGAAGAGAGATGAAAGAGAGATAATAGGGAGAGAAG
>NW_028174871.1:65000-102714 GCF_963971535.1 Notolepis coatsorum | reverse complement strand
CAGTGATGTGATGCAGTTGATACTGTAATTTGTCTCGTAATGTCTCACTAACATTATGTGGCACAGATTTATTGTTGCCTTTGATCATGGAAAGTTTATGATTGAGGGAAAACCGGGGAATATTACTGCAGGCAATGAAATCTGATTCCGCATTTATCAATGTCACAATAATATGGCGTTTGACGTGTGTGTGTGTGTGTGTGTGTGTGTGTGTGTGTGTGTGTGTGTGTGTGTGTGTGTGTGTGTGTGTGTGTGTGTGTGTGTGTGTGTGTGTGTGTGTGTGTGTGTGTGTGTGTGTGTGTGTGTGTGTGTGTGTGTGTGTGTGTGTGTGTGTGTGTGTGTGTGCGTGCGTGCGTGCGTGCGTGCGTGCGTGCGTGCGTGCGTGCGTGTGTGTGTGTGTTGAGGAAAGAGACAATGTGATGTGGGCTTTAAAGCTTCTCTCTTTCTCTCTCTCTCTCTCTCTCTCTCTCTCTCTCTCTCTCTCTCTCTCTCTCTCTCTCTCTCTCTCTCTTTCTCTCTCTCTCTCTCTAGTCACAATGAGCGGAAGGTGACCTGTAAACATCCAGTCACAGGCGTCCCCTCCCAAGACAACTGTATTTTTGTTGTCAACGAACAGTAAGTCCGTCTCTCATCTCTCTCTGTATCTCTTTCTTCTTTTTTCCCCCACTTTTTCTCCCCATTTCCAATTTTTTCTCCCATCCCAATTTCGTATTAACCAATTCTTCCCTCCCCTGTCTTGAACGTTGCTAGACTATGCCTCCCACTGGTCGGCTGTAGTGAGGACGAAGCCTTGCATCACGTGTCCCCTCCGGTACACGAGGAGGCAGCCTGTCACATCTTTTCACCTGTACAGCGCGATCTCTCAGTGGCGAGGAGTAACGCTGCCCCCGTTGCTTCCTGATTCTGCTGTACAGGCGCACCAACCGACCTGTAGGAGTCGCTGTCCACAACGTCCAATCCCCACCCACCGGCTTTCCCACCCCTAACACTGCCAATTGTGTTAGTATGAACGACCAGCCAAGCTGGTAGCAACGCTGAGAGCTGGGCTCGATACCAGCATCTCCTGCGTTAGTGGCAAGCGCCTTGCCCACTGCGCCACTTAGCCACCCATCTGTCCCTCTTTCTGTCTCTATGCATATCTACCTCTCTCACTCTTTCTCTCTATCTGTCCCCCTCTCTCTCTCTCTATCTCTCTTTCTCTCTCTCTCTCTCTCTCTCTCTCTCTCTCTCTCTCTCTCTCTCTCTCTCTCTCTCTCTCTCTCCTCTCTCTCTCTCTCTCTCTCTCTCTCTCTCTCTGTATATATTGGTCTCTCTCTCTCTATGTCTCTCTCTCTATGTCTCTCTCTCTCTCTCTATCTCTCTCAGGTAACAAAGTCAGTACTCTAGTTTGTTATGTGGAATCTACACAAGTCATCTTTGGAGTACTGGAGTACAAGTATGATGGCATCAACAGCATTGTGGGGCACCACGCACAGAATGTTTGTTTAAATATCTGTCTTCCAACATGGCTGGCTGTAACATAGCAACCATTGTTTTGTACATGGCAATCGAAGAGACAACGGTTGCTATTTGCAAAATGAAATGGTTGATATAATATAATATAATATATGAGGTATATATCAACAAGAATGTAATATATTGGTGTTTTAGTACTGGATCTTGTAAACAAGTCACAGTGGAACAGTAATAGCGTGCTTTCCCAGTGTTTTGCTTACTATCACTGCTGGAAATTAGGCATTTTCTTTCAAAAGTGGTTACCAATGGTTACAGGCAGCCATCTTGGAAGAAGGAGAACTACACACACATGCTGTGCTAGGTCTGTATTCATGGTCCACACAGAAAAGCAGCTTGTGTTGGTAACATTCATTCAACATGAACAAAAAACCTTTCTCCATATTTGTCTTTTAAAGATTCTAATTACAAGACAAACTATGTAGAAGAGCCAGGTACCATTTAGCCTGCAACCGTGCCTTGTAGTAGTGAACTGTAGTAAACGTGTGGTATTCTGACAACCCATCTGTGCCTGCAGTGGAGGGAATAACTCCTCAGTTGTCGTCACAACATATAGCGCCTATAAATCTGCGGCTGAGAAGTCATGGAACGTGGTGCACAGTATATCTTATTTACAGGGCCTCGGAATCCGTCTTCTGTGGGACTGTGTGTATTATTGACGGAGATTCCTGGAGGCTCGTGCAGAATAGAGAGAGGATTGTGCCGCTGTTTTTACGCTCAATAGTCTCATGATAATCGCAGGTGATTGCATGATCCCAACTTAACAATTCACAAGAGCTCTCTCTGTGTCTTTCATTCACCCTTCTCCATCTATCTATCTCTCTCTCTCTCTCTATTGCTCTATCTCTGTTTTCACTGATTTACTCAATCTCTCTCTTGCCTGTGGTCCTTTTTGAACGATACTTGAATGTAGATTTCCTCTCTCTCTCTCCCTCTCTGTGGCTGGAGTGGTACAATGAGAGCATGTTCCCCGTCATGTCAAGTTGCCTGGATGTAAGACTGCTTCCGTTTATCCGTCAGGCTGACTGAACTCCGTTTCATCCTTCTGCAATCCGTCGTTTATATAGGACTTACTATCCGTCTCTCTGTCTGTCTGTCTGATCAACTGACTGTTTCAGTGTAGCTATTGGACTATGGGTTGACTTTTGGCCTGACTAACTGACTGACTGACTGGCCGAGTACACTTTTCATTCATCATTCAGATGCATGTTTGCACATCGCGGGGTAGAGTCATTCCAGTAGCTTCTATGGCTGTTTGCTGAATCATCCCTCCCATCGACTCTTGGATGACATCTATGATGAACGGTACACTCTATGAAGGAGAAAATACTGTCATGAAAAGGAGGGGGGGGGGGGGACGACACTCGAGATGACTTGGGCTGTGATTTAGTACGCTGGTTCCCAACAAGACGGCAAACTCGGGCAATTACATGCTCCACCTCCGGCATAGTCACAGGGACCACAGTTCAATCTGTCTTTGTCTCTGTCCTGTGGAACCTGGGAACGAGAGAGAGAGAGAGAGAGAGAGAGATAGAGAGAGAGAGAGAGACACACACACACACACACACACAGAGTGAGTGAATGTCAAAGAGAGGTGAGGGAGTGAGTGAGTGAGTGAGTGAGAGAGTGAGAGGTGAAAAAACTTTTTTTTTCTCTCAATCTTTCTCTTCCCCATCCTTTCTTCTTTCTCTCTCACACCTTTTTTTCCCTCCCTCTCTCCCTCCCACCATCCCTCCCTCTCATATCCCCTCCCTCTTGCTATTTCACTTCTCACACTTGGCCTTTCACTTTCTCCCTCTCTCTCTCTCTCTCTCTCTCTCTCTCTCTCTCTCTCTCTCTCTCTCTCTCTCTCTCTCTCTCTCTCTCTCTCTCTCTCTCTCTCTCTATCTCTCTCTCTCTCACTCTCTCTCTCTCTCTCTCTCTCTCTCTCTCTCTCTCTCTCTCTCTCTCTCTCTCTCTCTCTATTTCTCTCTCTCTCGCTCTCTCTCTCTCTCTCCCCCCCAGCCTAATTATCTCCTCTGTCACACTGTTCCTATTAGCACTGCACAATGTATGTGTTTCTGTGTGTGTGTGTGTGTGTGTGTGTGTGTGTGTGTGTGTGTGTGTGTGTGTGTGTGTGTGTGTGTGTGTGTGTGTGTGTGTGTGTGTGTGTGTGTGTGTGTGTGTGTGTGTGTGTGACAGATATGCTAATGAGGTGTGTGGTTTGTATTTTTAAACATCTCCACGTCAAACCGTGTGATGGTGAGAAAGTCAGGCTCCTCAACCAGAGGTGTTAATGACGGCGATACGATCTGATATATAAATAATATATTTCTAAATGTAAGTTTTCCAAAAACCAAAGTTCCAAATGTTGTACTGTGTGCTGGCCCCACTAGACACCAGACAGAACATGTACTGTGTGCTGGTTTTGTTAACCCTTTCACTGCCGCACTACCAAACGGTTAACCCTTTCACTGCGACAATACACAGACGGTTAACCCTTTCACTGCCACACAACATCAGGTTAACCCTTTCACTACCACACTACAGAAGGTTGACCCTTTACTATCACACTACCGGCGGTTAACCCTTTCACTACCACACGGTTAACTTTTCACTACCACACTACAGACGGTTAACATTCACCTGAACCATAATATCCCTGGAGCGGAAAGAACGAAGGCAGGATTAGGCCGCAGAGTGGCACCGCAATCGGAACGAAAAGACAGGCACTCTGGCCGTACCGAGAGAGCACAAAGCACACCCACGCGTTTTAGCAGAGGTGATGGCCAGCAAGAACGCAGTCTTCGAACGACAGCCGTTCCAACAGCGCTTGCTCAAGAGGCTCAAACGGGACCAAGGACAACCGACCGAGGACCAATTGAAGATCCCAGCTCGGAGCCAAAGAGCGTTTCACCGGCTTAAGGCGTCGAACGCCAAGCAGGAAACGATTCACAAGAGGGTGGCCTTACACCACTCTTGGAAAATACGCCACCTACCCGCGTAACCCGCGATAGTGGAGGGAGCATGCGCGTTCCGGTGGGTACCAACCACAGAAGGATCCATCCTCTCCAGACTCACCCTCTCACCAGCCAAACCATCAGCAGCTGGCCCAGCACAGGGAACTAACACAGAGACCCGTGCGCTTGAGAGAGGGCCCGCGATGACCAAGGAACAGGCCATGACGGGATACCAAGAGCTGGATCAGGACCGGGAACCACACAGCTGCGCCCCGGTCCGGCGCAATCAGGATCAAGGACTTGCGCTCCTCAGCGTACCCGCCCCAACAACTGACCTAACAGATGTATGGGGGAAAGAATCCCAGGCGGCACGGCATCGGTCCCAGACCTGCCTGACTATGTCCGGACGTAATCCCCACCCGTCAGGGTGAGGACCGCCCCGCGGCATTACACCTGTACCCACATTCACCCTGCCGGGGATGTGGAGAGCCCTCAGGCCGCGCAGATGGATAACGCCCATAGCCAGCCGCCCGGTGCAGACGGGGGGAGCATACTCCTCCCTGGCTGTTGATATACGACGCTGACGTCGTATTGTCCATCCTGATCAAACACCGTTTGAGGACCAGAAGGACCGCTTTCAATACCAACACATTGAACGTAGCGCAGACCGGGCAGCATGGCTTGCCAGCTGCCCCCTACTGCGTTGGCCCGACGTGTCTCCAGCGAGGGAGGCGTCGGTAAAAAACGTGACGTGGGACAGCCTACTGCCCATGGGGACCCCCCTGGTGAGGACCCCAGGCCCTCCCCAGGGGCGAGGTCCCCCAGTACTGACACGGGAACCGTAGCCGCTTCCATTTGCCTCTCACCAGGTCTATTTCCATACTGGAAAAGAACCACCTCCGTAACCTCCTCCTGGGGTGAAGAGGAGGCCAAGAGGGACCACGGAATGAGCAGATGCCCTCATACCGAGCAGGCGTATCACGGACAGCGCCGTAACCGTCCTAGGACGGAACCTCCCGAGTGTGTCGCAACACGCTCTGAGAGGGATGCCCATAGCACTCCACCCGTTGACTGGGAAGATGAGTACTCTACTTCCAGTCTACAGCAACCCCAGGCTGGTAGGAAACCTGCCTGGTATGAGACCTGACGATCCACCTTGACCGCCAAGGACCAGAACGTCGTCAGGGCAGAATACACTTCGTAACCCCTGACGACACAGAGGCCCCAGTGCGGCCTCCACGCACTTGGTGAAGATGTGGGGAGCCAGAGAAAAGCCGAACGGCAGCCCCTGGTACTCATACGCTAACCCTGCAAAGGAAGCGTAGGTAAGCCCTAGGACGGAAGATCGGGGATGCGAACACGCATCCTACAGGTCTATGGAGGAGAACCAGACCCCCACCTGACAGTGTTCAACAGGTAGGAGACGATCCAAAAAATGCTGAACCTTCCCATGGGACAGGTCCAACATGGGTCTGACACACCCCCCCCCTCCCGATTTCTCAGGCACCAGAGAACACCGGGAGATAAACGCCACGACGATGGCTTGCTTCGTCCACAGAGATTGGATCTCGTCGACCAGAGCTGTCACTGCTGGTGATGCTGACAATAGGGTCTGTACCAAACCCGAAAACGGGTGGGGTTGTGTAAATACAAGTCCCCGCCTCAGCGTTCTCTCCATCCACCTCGACATATGGTACTGCTGTAGCCATATGTGATGACACTCCCAACGCACCCGCCGCCATGTGGCGCAGGTCCGCTAGGAACTGTAGATAGGCGGCCCGGTCCCACCCGCTGTGCGTAGCCAACCCTGGACCCGTGCGAGCAGAGCGTTCCGTGTCGGGACATCTGACCCTGACACTACCCACGAGGCAATCGCACCCAAGGGGGGACCCCGACAGAAAGGGCCGAATTGATACGGGGGAAGCTGACATCAGTTCTAGGTGACAAAAGCTCCCCCACTGAACACCCCACCAGAACATGCTGAGGAGTTGTTCTGCAGCCGGACATGCAAGGTGTGAGGCCCCCATGGGTTCCTACACACCGTAGCCCTGCAGTGATATTACTACCACCCAAATCACGCGCGCCTGCGAGACCACTGCCAATCTTTCAGGAGTGGGAGGCACCAACATGATACCCGGCCTGGCGAAGGCGAGGTCGGGGAAGCCTGCACTGTGTGCCTCAAAAAAGGTTTCGAGCCCCCCTGCTGACACTTGTAGTTGACAGACGTAACATCAGGCTCAACCAAACACAGCTTATGGTGTGGGAGCCGCTTGACAGCACAACATTCTCATGGACAGACCCAGGCTCAGCCATCAACTGGGTGTCAGCCCCTGTCCCCATGAGAAGCGAAACGTGGGGCCGCATGCGCTTCAACGAAGGCTCGCGGCCCGCAGCCAAAGGAAACAAATCAGAGCCCCTTTTCCGCTGATGTTGGGGGAGGGAGTGATCGGAGAGCGGGCTGCTCGTGGCAGGACGGCGACGGCTTGTATATTCCAAGCCGAGCTCATCCAACATGGCCGATCCCTCGGCCGCCAAGGCTGTCGGCCTTGTGGACACCTGTCGATTCAACGCCCAGGATACCTCTGGCGGGGGAAAACATGGCCGCCTGTCGAGGGCCTCGCCATAGCCGCTGACGAGGCCATGCTCTCACCTCTGGCTGCGCGGCGTGAGGCGGGGGGGGGGGGGAAGACCAAGATCCTCTGCGGAGAGGGGAGCCCTGAGCGGTTATAGCTTGCGGCTAGGTCAAAGCTAATAACGTCAACAACCTCGCGCGATGTGTCGACGTCGGCTGGCCCTCAAGGCCCCGCCACCAGACACCATTTTTGATAGAAAAAACAACAATTCGAACACAGTTACTAATCGCTGCCAATTCCATACCGTGGCGGTACAGGCTTTAGCAGCCCACCAGCCACTCGCCGGGCCGACCCACCTCATGGTGTCGGCCGGGCAGGGCACTGTTTCAACATGTCAAAAGCTAAGGACTGATGCTAACACGGAGCACCAGTGGTGGTTGCAACCAGCAACCTCCACTGTGGTGTGCACCATGAAGGGGTTAATGAATAAATTAACTAACACCACGAATATACTGTAGAATGGGCAAGCCCATGCACACAACGTTAAGGGGATGCGGACCAGAGAGAACCAGTCCCGCATTCATTCATAATATTCACAACAGCACACCAGCCCTAGACCTCAGCCCATTTACCCATGAAAAGGTAAACAAAGCCCCCCCGCAATACTCCCCCAGTAGACACCGATTGACCGTCAGCATGAATGGTTGAGAGGAGGGAAGACTGTAGTGTAGACAGACATTCCCGCAGCAGGGAGACAGAACAGAACAGTAGCCCAATATAGCATAGCGTTAGCCACACGCTCCAGGATAACGGGGAAAACAACAACGTTTACCCAGATATCCCGCTGCTTGCGCCAATACACAACTCGGTTGTCTCCCGGGACAACTCGAGCACATCACAAACGCCAGCATTGTCATGCCTAGTGACATCCCACAACGGGGAACAGTAGAACAGTGACCCAGCATTTATAGCATTTAGTATTAGCAGCGCGCTCCAGGACAGCCTGGGAAACGTCCAATGTTTACCCAAACATCCTGCCCCTGGCGCAGATATACAACTCACAACAAGCAGCATTTACTAACACCAGCGATAATGCCTAGTGGCGTAAGTCCTACCTTGTGTGAGGTAGCTCGATAGCTACACCTCACACGCCGTCCCTCTGTCTGCTGTCAACAAGACAAGGAGTCTACAGACTCGACGCTGAGATGCATCGAAATGCATCCTGCTGCAGAGTCGCAGAACCCATACGAGCGCCGCCAGAACATGCCGCGAAGATTTCAGGGGTAGGCAAATCTTCGGTAAGCACTCAACCTAATTT
Source organism: Notolepis coatsorum (assembly GCF_963971535.1). Lineage (NCBI taxonomy): Eukaryota > Metazoa > Chordata > Actinopteri > Aulopiformes > Paralepididae > Notolepis > Notolepis coatsorum. The sequence continues at coordinate 94,372 of NW_028174871.1, read as the reverse complement.
CTCAAAATGTTCATGACAACTAGTTGCATAGGGTGCACGCATCCGCTATGATGGAAACGAAAATAGAGGAAGAGCGAGTGGTGACCACGCCTAGTACTATATAGTACGTCACTAGGGCGGGGCCTGGCAGGTGCTGGGTGTATTTGTTTTTATTCGTTGATGGAGTACACTAGGTACATGAGATGAGGTATATCTCAGTATGGCGTAAGAGCGGGACGCGATGCCAGTACGAGTATATAACCTTATGTAGTGTGGTAGTGAAATGGTTAACCTTCTGTAGTGGTCGTGAAATGGTTAACCTTCTGTAGTGTGGTAGTGAAAGGGTTAACCTTCAGTAGTGTGGTAGTGATAGGGTTAACCGTCTGTAGTGTGTTAGTAAAATGGTTAACCGTATGTAGTGTGGTAGTGAAATGGTTAACCGTCTGTATTGTGGTAGTGAAAGGGTTAACCGTTTGTGGTGTGGTAGTGAAAGGGTTAACCGTCTGTAGTGTGGTAGTGAAAGGCTTAACCTTCTGTAGTGTGGTAGTGAAAGGGTTAACCTTATGTAGTGCGGTAGTGAAATTGTTAACCGTGGAATAGAACCCCTAACCCTGGCAGTGTTAGTTCCAGTGATGCGTTCTTCATGGGACGGGGTTGCACGCAGTGCAGCCAAAGTTTTGTGAGCAGAAGCACGTGCACGCACACGCACGGATGTGCACGGCACGCGCGTGCACACAGGAATGCGCTGCACTCGCCAACTCGCTATAAGTACCCACCTGGGCTACTTTGCATATCAATAGCGCCGGTCGTCAGGTGTGTTAAATACGTTCTTAGATACATTCACACATAACCTGTGAATGAAATGTGTTACATTCCATTCGTAGAGGCAATTAGGCATTGTCTTTAGTCTGTGCTTAAGCGAGGGAACATTTATGCGCATGCGCGGGAGTGAGCGCATGCGCGGGAGTGAGCGCACGCGCCCTGGAGCGCGCGTGCACGTGGCGTCATTAGCGTGCGTGCAACCAGTGTTGATATGACGAACGCAACACTGATTAGTTCTATATGCTACTCATTGAGCTACACAGGGAATATAACCCCGAACCCTGGCCATGTTAGTGCCTTGCTCTACCTATTTTTAGGACACTTTAGTGCCTTCTGACAACACTCCTACCAATAAGTGGACCAGTACCTGGTTATGTTTGGGTACCTCACCAACACGTCACTATCGCATGGAAATTGAAAAGCTTTCCATTTTTGCACAAAATGAGTTCCCTGTGCCAACCAGCTGGCCCCTGTGTTCACCGCCATATTTAATCAATCACTGGCGGAGTCAGTGGTCCCTGCCTGCTTCAAGATGTCTACCATCATCCCTGTGCCGAAGAAACCCTCCCCAGCATGTCCAAATGACTACAGACCGGTGGCACTCACCTCTGTGGTCATGAAATGTTTCGAGAGGCTGGTCAAGGACCACATTTGTGCCTCCCTCCCCAGTGATATGGACCCTATGCAATTTGCATACAGGACAAACAGGTCCACCGACGACGCGGTCTCCCAGGTACTGCACAGCACCCTCTCTCACCTTGACCGCCAGAAGGGGGGCTATGTGAGACTGTTGTTCATTGACTACAGCTCAGCGTTCAACACCATAGTCCCCACCAGACTGGTGGACAAGCTGATCGAGCTAGGTCTGAGCTCCGCCCTGAGCGCCTGGGTACTGGACTTTCTGAGCGAAAGACCCCAGGCGGTCAGGGTGGGGGGTCAGACCTCCAACACCATCACCCTGAGCATCGGGTCCCCCCAGGGCTGTGTTCTGAGCCCCCTGCTGTACTCACTCTACACACACGACTGTGTGGCCAAGTTCAGCTCCAACTCCATAGTGAAGTTTGCAGATGACACGGTGGTGGTGGGGCTGATCTCGGACAACGATGAGAAGGCCTACCGGGAGGAGGTTGAGGTACTGGAACGCTGGTGCCAGGACAACAGCCTGCTCCTGAACATTGGTAAAACCAAGGAGCTGATCGTGGATTATAGGAGAGGACAGCAGGAGACGCACACACCACTGATGATTAACGGGGCTACCATGGACAGGGTGAGCAGCTTCAAGTACCTGGGGGTCCACATCTCAAAGGACCTGACATGGTCAACACACATAGACACAGTAGTAAAGAAGGCGAAACAGCGTCTCTACCACCTGAGACAGTTAAGGAAGTTCAGAGTATCGGGGAAGATACTCCAGTCCTTCTACTCAGGAGCTGTAGAGAGCATCCTGACCGGAAACATCACTGCCTGGTATGGAAACAGCACGGCACAGGACAAGAAGGCCCTACAGAGAGTGGTGCGCTCAGCCGAGCGTACCACGGGTATTGCACTACCCCCCCTGCAGGTTCTATACAACAAGAGGTGCAAATCCAGAGCCTGCAGGATAATGAAAGACCCTCACCACCCCAATAACAGCCTGTTTCAGCTGCTGAGGTCAGGCAGACGCCTGCGAACCCCAGCTACTAGGACAGAGCGGCTTAGGCTCAGCTTCTTCCCCCAGGCCATCAGAGCCATGAACATTGAGTGCTCAGAACATTGAACTGTCCACACACAAGCACACATGAACACACACACGACACGCACACTGTGCACGCTCACACACGAGCAGCCACTTAACACTTTAACATGAGCGGGCACACACTCATGTCGCACACACGCACACTTATGGCCAAAGGAAAGGACACTTTAAATTAGAATAACAGGAACAGTGTATTGCACTACCAAAGCTAACTAGCATGTCCCACATGCTCTGTAAATAACTATGTACAGATACCGAGATGTCACTCCATGTTACCTGCTACCTGTTACTGCACAATGTTGTTTCCTTCTTTTGATTCTATTATATGTACCACTGTATTGCACATTGTTGCGGGCAAGACCACCCGCATTTCATTGTATACCTGTATGCCGTGACAATTAAAACTCTTGACTTGACTTGACTTTCTATCACTAACATTATTGTTTAAGCATTCGTGGTTGAAATAAAATGTGGCAATTTTTTTTTATGATTAATTGCGAATATTTTCATGTTGAGCTATATTGTGGATGAATACGCACAGAAAGGTACCATGCAAATGTTCGTGCTTTATTTGTTTTAAAGGGGACATGCATTGCTATTCCTTGGACTATTTGGGCAACTTTACACAATTCCTGTGAGTCTATGGAAGACATCTGTAAGGGTTTTTTTTCAAAAAAAATTCATTGTTTTATAGTTCTAATGAAGTACTCAAAAGCATCATTTTTAAGCCTCAGGATTTCAGGCTGTTATTGGATGGGCTCCGCCCATAAGCGCTTTGACAGTCACCCACACAGCGTGATACATACGAGAGAGAGAGAGAGAACGAGCAAGCGAGAGAGAGAGAGAGGGAGAGAGGAAGAGAGAGATGCGTCCCCGACACACACGCAGTCACGTTTGTGTGTAAATGCTCCGACGAGGGAGAGAGAGAGAGAGGAGAGATGCGTCCCCGACACACACGTAGTCAAGTTTGTGTGTAAATGCTCAGACGAGGGAGAGAGAGAGAGAGGAGAGATGCGTCCCCGACACACACGCAGTCAAGTTTGTGTGTAAATTCTCCGACGAGGGAGAGAGATGGCGCACACACATGAGGGGGAAAAAGACGGCTCCACATGAGTTCCGTTGTGAACGGCGACGGTGGAGTTGATGATCAGTTGGCTTGGCACCTCAGCGTGCGGATGTGCTGAATATGTGAAAATGCAGAGGAGTAATTTCTCTTGTGCGGCAGGCAGGCGAGGTAATATCATCCCCACCGTGGTAATTCAGGAGGAGGATAATGAGTGTATACACGTGTGAAATTGCCACCGTCGTGCGAGAAGCAAGTTGCGCAAGAAACGAGACTGTGAATAATTTCTCCTGAGACCGATCGGCTTTGAAGACCGAGTGTAGGCGAGCAACGTGGACTCGATGCTCAAGTTTCAAGTTTCAAGTTTCTTTATTAGTTGTCATACAAAAATACACAATACTTTTATATGAAATGCTTTTTTCCGTTTTTGCTCCTGAGAGTGTGCTAGATAAAAAATAGATAAAGTATAAAATAGAAAGTCAAAAGTACGTAAACAAGTGTAAACAAAAGTGTTCAATATACATATCCTACAATACAGAGTAGAAAAAAATTTGTAACTGAGTTACAATACAATATTACAGTACAATGCAGAAATGGGATGAGGTACAACTTAGGGTAAGGTGCAATGAGGTATGAGTTGTAGTGCAAATCTCTTTACCAATAAATATAAAGTGTGTTAAAGTGGGTAAAGTGGGTGCTACGGTGAGTTGTTTATTTAAAGTGAGTGTGTGCGTGTGGATGTGTGTGCTGTGAGTGTATTTGATGGTTTGTTACACAGTGTTATTGTCATTGAGTGAATTATATTGTAGTGAATTCAGAGGGCAGCCAGGAATCGAACCTGGGTCGCCCAGACCACAGGCGACAGCGCTAACCAGTCAACTAAAGGGTCCAGCCCGTTAGCCAAGGGCTAGTGAGTCTAAGCATCCATGGTCATTACACTATTGATCAAGGCAAGACACTTGAAAACCCTGGTTGGCCCTCTCAACTCGAAAATTCATGTAAACAGCAGGCAACGGTGGGCAAATTGGTGATTAAAACATTATATTAGAAATATAATGTTGTGGAATATTTTAAATGAGCCAAGACGTTGAAGAAATTCAGACGAGTCAAATTGTATAAAAAAAGAACATAGTTTATTTCTGTGGCCACAGAAAAGTATCCTCAGTTTACATTACAATCAGAGACAAGTCTCTGAGCATCTGACCAGAAAGTGAGAAAGAGCTCTGGTCAGACTTACAATAAATACCAGCTGGGAATGACAAGTGAAAACAAAGATGAGAAAATTAACGGACGTGTCATATCTAAGTCAAGCTGTCCTGGGCCTCGGCCGTTGTTTTAAGAACACTGTTAAGACTGTTGCCCTAGTGTCTGAGCTGTACTAGTTAACTATATTAACTGTTACTAACTTACTAACTAACTATATTAAAGGCTGTACAGAGAATATGTATTTAAACAGAGCTATGAACATGATCATATTTTCCACCACAATAATATTATAGTAACTTTAGTATAAATGCGTGCCCATGACTGATAATACAGAGGCTTTTGCTATAAGCAAATGTGAGCAGTTTGAGCAACGGATGTTAAAATGTGCTCCTCGCTCAGCTGAAATGTAACGCTGCTCTGCTTCACTTGTTGCTCCTTTTAGTCGTCAAACATCTCTGGCGTGCAGCATCTGCACACTAACAGATTACATGTGGATTTCAGAATTCAGAAGCGGCAATTACCGTGCCAGACATGGTACTGAAGTGGAAGAAAAACATGACCGTTTCACTTTTGCGATTTTGTGAAATCGTACGTGTAATTACTTTGAAGTTTCAGTCGTCAGAGTTCGAAAAGTTTACTTTACAATAATATAATAAATAATAATAATAATTATTATTATTATTATATATAATTAATATATATTATATATAATATTATAATAAATAATAATAGTTATAATTAGTATATAATTAAATAATAATAATAATAATAATAATAATAATAATAATAATAATAATAATAATAATAATAATAATAATAATAATAATAATAATAATAATAATAATAATAATAATAATAATAATAATAATAATAATAATAATAATAATAATAAATAAATATAACTTGGCTTGCCTCCAAACCCACATGTCAGAAGACGCCTGCATTTTGAATAACCAATGTTTTCCGTGACTCTCAAATTAGCTACACTGACAACTCTCTCTCTTTCTCAATTTATTTATCTCCCTCTCTCTGTTTCTCCCTCGTTTCTCCCTCCATCGTCCGACCCTCCTTCCTCGCCTCCCTCACCACTCCGACAGCAGCTGCGATTGATCTCCTGATCCTCCCATAGGGCCTTTAATGAAAATTTCACGAGATCGAGTTTCTCGTTCATTACCCGACTGTGGACGAGAGGAGAGTGGAATTAAGGAGACGGTGAAATTGAGTCCTAGACGGAATGAAAGTTGTCTAGGCTAATTTGAGTGATGCCAAGGTCACAGAGTCTTGAGGCTGTGTACGTGATGCCCGCAGACTGTGCAAAGGGTCTTGCACAGTCTGGGGAGAGAGACTACGGGGGGAATTAAAATGGCTTTGGGCTGTGCAAAAGAAAGTCTCACAATTACAGAGAGGGAGATTATGTTATGGACCAAATTGCGCAAGGTAATTGCCATTTATCTTTCCACACTACCATTTTAGCAGTACACCCTGCTGTCGGTGTCTGGGATTGAACCATCAACCTCTATAGGCACACTTGCCTTATAGAAGGACGAGCTTCGGAAAAAGCCATCTGTGAAGTCCTAGTCGTTTGAATACCCGCATAAGCTCATGAAATGACATTTAAACATTGCTTAGTGTGAATCCAACAGTTGGTCATCCACCATGGAGTACAGGGACAGCATGGCACGCCAACACTACACTCACACAGGTCACTTTCACTGAGGAGGGTTTTGGAATATATAGGCATCGATCCATGTGGCTCAGTCTGCTCAAATCTCCTTCATGGGCTTTGTCACGTACAGTTGTCACACACAAATGTGCACAAACACGCACAAATAACTCTCTCTCTCTCTCTGTCTCTCTGTCTCTCCGTCTCTCTCTATCTCTCTCTCTCTCTCTTTTTTTCTGCCTGTCACTCTGTCTGCCCCCTTCTCTCTCTCTCTCTCTCTTATTTTTTTCAATCCATCTGTTTCTATTTCTCTCTCTCTCTCTCCATGTTCTTATCTGCCTCTCGTTCTGTTCTGTCGCTAATGTATTTGTCGATAGTACTCTATTGGCACGTCCTCTGTTGTCAGATTGTACAAGCTAGAGAGAGAGAGAGAGAGAGAGAGAGAGAGAGAGAGAGAGAGAGAGAGAGAGAGAGAGAGAGAGTTATTTGTGCGTGTTTGTGCACATTGTGTGTATGTATTCTTGTATATGTTTGTGTATGTCTGTGTGAGAGAGAGGGGAGACTTCTGATGACATTTGGGCTGTGATGAAGCATGGGTTCTTTCCATGGGAGAGTTATACATATTATTGACACACATTATTTCCGTTATACATACTGTACATATCATTTAGTTTCCCTCCCCATGGTTATAAAATGTTTGTTATGGTTTATTGTTGTTTGTGATAATGTTAATTTATCATCTTGACTTGTCTTTTAATCCTTATTATTATTATTATTATTATTATTATTATTATTATTATTATTATTATTATTATTATTATTATTATTACTACTATTACTATTGTTGTAGTTGTTGTTGTTACAATATTGTTATAATTTATTTATTTATTTTGTCATGTATTTATTTTGTCATTTATTTTGTGTTTTTCTGCCCTCCCTTGTTGTGTCTCTAGTGTGAGTTGTGGAAAGCTCATCCACCCTGACAAACCCATAGACACTGTGGACAGGTACAGTAAACTACAGCAGGTCTGGCTCAGCACTTTGGCTTTCGCTTCTCTGTCCGCCGTTAAAGTGATACTTTGACATTTTGCAGTCTTTAATTTGTCTTCACCAGTTGGAACAAAGATGGTGGACATGTCAGTTCCACTGTTAGCCATGACAGCCGCTGATACATCCCTTTCCTGAACCATTTATTACCAGGGTTTGGCCAGGTTGGATAGTATGGACACCATGTTGTGGCCACCTTATCATAATCAGGTTATGAGTCATCATAAGCCACTGACACTACAGATGTCCGATATTATCGGCCTACCGGTATTATCGGCCGATATTGGCATTCAAATATATATATATTTTTTTATCTATCTGTATCGGTTGATATCGGTACCGGAAATTAAGAGTTGGACAGTATCGGTATATCGGTAAAAAAAAATAAGCCAATATCGAACATCCCTAACTGACACTCTTTTTGAAACCTTGCTGTCCAAATTCTGGTAATAAATAGCTGTCTCTTTCTAGATGTTCGCGCATCGGGAAGTGGAAATACAAAAGCCTGCCTGCAGGCGACGTCCTTGTTGCCTAGAAGCATATTAAGGAATGTTTGATGTGCTGCTAAGAGACGGCTTGGACTACAGTCGATTTCCTGTTGCAGGGTTTTGCTAATGTCAACGACTGACAGGAAGTCAAATGTAGTCCATTCTAGAACGCTGTTGTCTGTTCTTTTGTTGCAAAGTTGAAACTATCCATCAGTACTTTAGTGAACCGAAACAAATTACTTGTCTCTCAAGTCCATTTTCACACCATCGGCAGCTTGGAATGAGTCATGTCATCCTCCTATATACAGTACATCCACCAGGAAATAGGGATGTCCCGATTGGATTGGACCGATCGGGAATTGGAGCCGATCGCGGCATATTTGAATTGATCGGTATTGATAATAATAATAATAATAATTAATTTAATTTATATAGCGCTTCTCAATAACCCGAAGTCGCTGACAGTAGTCGGGAGCAGGGGTACAAACAAAGAAACGAAAGCAAAGAAACGAAAACAAAACAACAAAGAAACAAAAACAAAAGGAACATGAGACCATGGGGGGAACGGGGGAGACAGCCTGATGGCACAAAAAAAAGACTGGAGACATATCAATCAGGTTGGAGGGGAGGGGGGGGGTTTAGGGGTGGGGGGGGTTGAAGGCAAGGGAGAACAGGTGGGTTTTGAGGCGAGCTTTGAAGGTGGAGAGTGTAGGGGAGTCTCTGATGGACTGGGGGAGGGAGTTCCAGTGATCAGTATCGGGTATATTAAACCCATATCAAATTCAGATCCTTTTTTGTTAAAAAGAAAAGATAATTATCCTACCTACATTGAAATGGTTTTTACTAACTTTAATCAACTTTAAGTGGTGCACTGTGCTGCTATATTATCTAGGAAAATACAAATATTGGATCAGGACTCGGTATTGGCAGATGCTCAATATCAAATGACTAGGGCTGACCTCTGACCTCGACTAGTCGAATAGTCGACTAATCGATCGAAAGGAGCCGTAGTCGACTGCCAACCTCTTAGTTGAATGCAAAAAAGCAAAGAGGCCTAGAAGCGTGGCTAACGCTAATGGCGTGCATTACCAGAGAGGCTAACTGCCTAAGAAAACGGGCACTAATGAACACACTAGACAAATATCAAGATGTATCCATCAGTGGACCAATTGCATGCTTTCGCAGAGGACAAGAAGCCTTCAGGCGACTCCTTCAGACATTAAGCACCCCCACAACCCAAATGGGATATATATAATAATAATTATTATAAATCTTTTTTTTGCATTCGGGGGGATCAGTCGACTATCGGCAAATTATTCCCAATCAAAGTCGACTATACAAATCCTTAGTCGGGGACAGGCCTACAAATGACTCGGATCAAGATCGGGGGACAGAAAAACCAAGAGGACAAATACTCTTTCCTACAACGTGACGAGTGTCTGGTGAAGAAAAAGGACTGAAATGAAAAAATGTCAATGTATCCACCTGGAGCTGCTCTGTCTGCTGAAAGCTCCTCCTTCCTGTCTCTAATGGCTCCTGTCTTCAGACTCTCTGTGGGTTTGGCTGAAAGCTCCTCCTTTCTGTCTCTAATGGCTCCTGTCTTCAGACTCTCTGTGGGTTTGGCTGAAAGCTCCTCCTTCCTGTCTCTAATGGCTCCTGTCTTCAGACTCTCTGTGGGTTCTGCTGAAAGCTCCTCCTTCCTGTCTCTAATGGCTCCTGTCTTCAGACTCTCTGTGGGTTCTGCTGAAAGCTCCTCCTTCCTGTCTCTAATGGCTCCTGTCTTCAGACTCTCTGTGGGTTCTGCTGAAAGCTCCTCCTTCCTGTCTCTAATGGCTCCTGTCTTCAGACTCTCTGTGGGTTCTGCTGAAAGCTCCTCCTTCCTGTCTCTAATGGCTCCTGTCTTCAGACTCTCTGTGGGTTCTGCCTGAGGCCGGCTCTGCACCGCTATGTTCACACTGCAAGCCTTAGGGCTCAATTCTGATGTATTGCTGATTGATTGATTGATTGATTGATTGATTGATTGATTGATTGATTGATTGATTGATGGGTACAGTACAGTACAGCTCAATACACACAATTGTTAAGGGGATGCAGACCAGAGAAAGACTTTCGTCTTGTTTACATCAGGGTCCCCCATATTCAATTCATAATGACATTTATGAAATACACAACATACAGATATACAGATATATATGCTCAGATCTGATTTCTTTTGTTTGCCTGTTTTAATTTTTTTTATTATATAATGAATAAATAGTAAAAAAAAAAAAAAAATTATGTGGCCAATATCAGATTCCAGTGTGAACTGGTCACGCTCCTGAACTGTTGCACAATGAAACGTGAAAATGTGACACATGAAAGTCTGTTCAGACTGAGGTTGAATTGCAAAATCTGTATCTGATTTAGGACCACGTCATATTGTGAAAGTGGCCCTTTGCAGAATTGAAAAGATCAGATTCCATGTGATTTGTGCTGTTTGCACAAACAGATCTGAGATCTGAGTCACATATGAGCAAAGAAATCATATTTGTGCCACTTTGGTCTGAACACGGCCTAATGCATACAAAGACTTTGTATGTATACTGTTTGTAGAGGGGAGGTCTGCGGTGTAGACTGCACACCGGGAACTCGATTCATAACACAATTCTAGTGAGAACATTTCAAATAATGATATTTATTTGATATGCTGTGTTATTTATTCATTTATTTATTTATTTATTTATTTATTTATTTGACCTTTTATTATCCAGGAAAGGTTGTCTCTCAGCATGGTTTTTCAAACCGTGTCCTACTTCACACTCACTCACACAACCAACCACCTATAGCAGCTCCACTGGAACGGCTGGGGCTTAAGTGCCTTGCTCAAGAGCACGTCGACTCCAGATCTCTAGGGGGGTAGAGAGCGCTCCCCCGCGACCCATTATTGTCCCAGCCAGACAGACACCCAGCTCCCCTGGTTCAAAGTGTGCCCCCGGATTGCTCTCTTTCTGCGGTGGCTTCCTCGGCTGTGTGTGTTCATATTAATACCCGGCGTTTAAACTGGGATTTATACGTATGCCGTTTGATCTGTCTCGACCATTTAGGGCCAGAGAATTTATGGGCCAGATAATTTATGGGTCTGTAAAGTCAGTGCCCCGGCCATGGTCTACGGAGCATCATCCCTCCTTCACATCATCCAGGTGACATCACACATTTGACCTTCAGTAAAGAGTTGTGCAGGGACAATGGCCGACATGGGAATGTTTTAAATGGGGGGGGGGGGGGGGGGTTCCCCCTTTTAGACAGCGGGAGCGAAGGAGGATGTAGAGGAGGAGAAAGGGGGCCAGCAAAGGGGAAGATAAGTGAGCAATTGAAAGATGAAAAGGAGGACCGGATGAGAGACGATCGCCGGAGCGATTAAAGGGAGAGTGAGACGGTGAAGAGAGAGAGAGAAGAACAGATGGGAGTGTGGCGGTGCGTGTGAGTCACCCCCCCCCCCCCCCCCACCACCCCCCCCCCCCCTTTGAGGTCCGGGGCCCTGCACTGCCAACCACTGGCCTCCACTATCTTACATACACACACACACACAGTGGCTGATCCTATATTTACTGTCAAGTGACGTAGCTGCAAAATTAGGCCAATTTCAGAACATCCACACCCTCTCCTCCTTGTCTGCCGGCTAGACTGACATGTAAAAAAAAAAAAAAGGGAAACTGCTGTGGAGAGAGAGAGAGGCCGCTGTATCTAAAAATGGTTACGGCACAGCTGAGACATGATTCACGTACATATACACAGACATAAACAGAATATCCTGAATATAATGATGGCAACTGAAGTACACAGACGATCCCAAAAAATAAGTTGGAAGTCCGATTCCCAGTTCTATTCCGGGCTCCACCCGGGCAGCGTGTCGATGTGCCCTTGAGCAAAGACCCCTTAACCCCCTAACTGCTCCCGACGAGCAGGTCGGCACCTTGCATGGTTGCTTCCGCCATCTGTGTGTGAATGTGTGAGTGCATGGATGAATGTCTATTAGGGGTGTAACAACAATGCATCGATCCTAAGGTCGAATCGCATCGAATCAAATCTTGGTCAAGAGATTTCATGATGCATTGAATCGTAATCGAAGAATCGTTGTGGGGTCAAATATTTACACCCCTATTATTGACCTATAGTCCATTCATGCTGAGTGAATCAGTTCCCCCAGCCACATTTGTGTATTCAAAATGTTTGGGGGAATTAACTGATCGAAAATGTATCGAATCGAATCGTGGTCAAATGAAGAGATTTCATGATGCATTGAATCGTCGCCTGAATAATCGTAATCTAATCGAAGTGGCGTCAAATATTTACCCCCCCTAATATCTATGAATAAAAGCGCTGCATACAGTAAATGCTGTCCATTTACCATCTCGGGGTAAGAGCTTGTCAGTGGTAATGTACACATAATAGACTACAGATGGCATCAGTATCAAACGCACACAATATCATGTTTACAATACAAATACCTCAGTATCTACCCTCAGCGATAACAAGATACCGATCTACCCTGTATACTGTAAGCACCAGAGTCAAACGAAGGAGAGATCTGAGATCAGATGGCAGGAGGGAAGGTGTTAGGAGACTGATAAGAGGGTCCACTTTGTCTCACCTGCTGGCTGTGGCCACAGTTCTCAGATCAGCTATGTGTGGCGAACGCACCCCAAGGTGCTCATGTGCTGCCATGCTACAGGATTTTAGTATTCTGGCTACCAGACAATAAATGGAGTATTTAGATATTGGATGATACCTGGTTGTTGTTGATGATGATAATAACAATATTCAAATAAAAAAATATACTGTATGATAACGATCCAAAAACCAATCTTCTGCCGTCTGGAGGCATAATGAACCCCAAAGTAACTGAAATTGCTCTTTATTATGCTACTCCGTTTTTATTATTCCAGTGGATTCTGATGCCGGTTTGCAGTTTAAAACCAGCGTTCTGTTGTGGAATCCATTTTGAAAGTTGAAAGAGGCTGTTATTTGGGGTATCTGAGATCTGTTATTAGGTCAACTATGTGGGACAAACATACACAAATGCTCCTGGGAGACGAACCAAAACCTCTAAAAGTTCTCTGTTGTTGTTGTTGTTGTTGTTGTTGTTGTTGTTGTTGTTGTTGTGGTGACAACTGTCTCTGAAAACTGTCAACGGGTGTGCATACTCTGTCTAACGGTGCGGACCCCCTCACTGGCTAACTAGCTGGGTTACTCACTGACTGTGATTGGCTGGCTGGCTTGTCTGATTAGCTGGGTAAGCTGGCTGACTCACTGACTGTGATTGGTTGGCTGGCTTGTCTGATTGGCTGGGTAAGCTTGGCTGACTCACAGACTGTGATTGGCTGGCTGGCTGATTGGCTGGGTGACTAGCTGGCTGACTGATTGCCTGACTCACTGAGTGTGATTGGCTAGCTGGCTGATTGCCTAGGTGAGCTAGGTGACTGGCTGGCTGGCTGAATGACTGGGTCACTAGCTTGTGGGCTGACTGGCTGACTGATTGGCTGATTGTGATTGGGTGGCTGGCTGGCTGTCTGGTCTGATTGGCTGGGTGAGTAGCTGGTACACTGGCTGACTGATTGACTGGTTATCGACAGGGCTCTAGATAGATTCATGTACTGAATCTGTCTCAGAGATCAGCAGCTCCTCTCCCTCATCTACACACACACAGACACACAAACACACATGCACACGCACACACACACACACACACACACACACACACACATACACATACACACACGTACCCATTGCTCTTTCAGGCTTTGTAGTGAGTTTATTGGTTGATTTCTTTTTCATTTGCTCTCTATCTCTCTCTATCCCTTTATGTCTCCCTCTCTCTCACTCTATATCCAACCATCTCTATCCCTCTCTCTGTTTCACACACTATCTTTCTCTCCCACAATCTCTATCACTTTCTGTATCTCTTTCTGTACCCCTCTTTCTCTCTTTATATCCCTCTCTCTTTATCACCCCCTCTCTCTCCCTCTCTCTCTTTACCCGCCCTCTCTCTCAACCTCCCCCTACCCTCTCTATCTCTCTCAACCCCCCCTTTCTATCTACCCTATCTCTCTCTCTACCCCCCTCTCTCTCTCCCTCTCTCTTTACCCCCCTCTCTCTCCATCTCTCTTTACCCCCCCTCTCTCTCCCTCTCTCTTTATCCCCCCTCTCTCTCTCCATCTCTCTTTACCCCCCCCTCTATATCCCTCTCTCTCAACCTCGCCGCCGCCCCCTCTATCTACCTCGCTCTCTCTACCCCCCCCTATCTCTCTCTCTACCCCCCCCGCTTCGCTCTCTCTACCCCCCCCCCCCCCTCTCTCTCTCTCTACCCCCCCCCTCTCTCTCTACCCCCCTCTCTCTCTACCCCCCCCCCCCCCCTCTCTCCCTCCCTCAGATCGGCTCCTAAGCCTCCGTCGGAGCAGGGTAGTGTCAGTGACCAGAAGGACCGCCCTATGAGCACCATGAGTGAGGCATCCAACTACACAGGAGGTTCTGACTACAGCACCTTCCCCGGCAGTCCAGCCGCCACCACCCCATCCTCCTCACGGGTCAGTGTGTGTGTGGGGGGGGGGGGGGGGTTACAGCACGGTCACTAGCAGGTTTTGTCACACAAAAGGAAAGTGTCCGCTTCAGTCCGCTACACTGTCAACACACATCCACTCTAAACCACGACCCAAAAGGGATAGTTCATTCCTCAAGAGCGAGTATTCATGTCAATGAAAGTGTCAGTGTCATCAAAATGAAAAGTCCTGACACCATTGTTTATGAACAAGATAGTCAAATGACTTTGCCATGTTTTCATTATATAACACACATCCACTCTAACAACGATACTCGCACGAGCGGTGGAGCGGTTCACAGAACTCGCGGTTCTGAAAATGTCCCGGTATTGAGGTCACTGTTTTCAGTTTTGTATAGCCGGGGGAGAAAATGCCAATGCCAATTCTAACAGTATTTGGTAAAAAAATAGAGAGAAGAAAATCAGTAACAAAGGTTTACCTTCTGGCCAGTGTTTCCCCTGCTATCGTCTTAGCAACCTTAAAGGAACACTCCAACATTTTGGGAAAATAAGCTTATTTGCCATCTACCCTGGAGTTAGACAAGAAGATACATACCTTTTTCTTCTCTGCATGCAGTAGGAGTAGGAAGACGCGCACCGTTAGCCTAGCTTAGCGTCAGTCACTGGAAGTAGGTTCCTCCATTAGCCTAGTTCCCAACGTCCCTGTGTGTGTGTGTGTGTTTTGTGTGTGTAACAACAGGCAGGTCTGTGTGTGTGTGTGTTGGTGTGTGTGTGTGTGTTTGTGTGTACCAATAGGCAGGTGTGTGTGTTTGTGTGTAACAACAGGCAGGTGTGTGTGTGTGTGTGTGTGCAGCCGTACTGGTTATGTGCAGGATAATACACAACAAGGTGTGCTGTTATGGTAAAATAACGAGGCCAGGGGTTAATTACACCACGAGGTGAAGCCTCAGGACTAAGCTAAGTCTATATGTACAGTAGCAGTGCACTTTCGACACAGTGCTCTCAGAGACCCCTCAGATCAGCTGATGCCAGAGAGTCATGGTTGTGATCCATCAGTAGTTAGAGGGATACATTGTAATGTTGTGACAGTGCAACGTTACTTTCAAAGGCTGTAGCGGGCTCGATTGTCAAAGAGTCTCACCTTTACATCCATGCTCAATTGATGCTAATCCAATGTAGTTTAGGGTCAAAACCATGCAGTGCATTGCATGCAGTAAGAATATGTTGTTTTATTTATTATTATTTTTCCAATTATGTTTTAACCCTAAACTGCATGGGCCTAGCATAAATGGGAATAGCTGTAAAGGTGAGAGTTTCTTTAAAAGGGTTCCCAAGGGGTCTTAAAAAGTTATACATTTAATATTCTGAATTTTAGGCCTTAAAAAGTCTTAAAATGTCTTAAATATGATTTTGGTAGATCTTAAAAATGTATTGGATTAGGAAGTTACTTACTATGTTGCTATACCTTCTCTGTATCTTGTTTAAATGTTTTGGGGGGAAATGTCCAGGCTGCAAAGTAAGCAGTACAGAAATCAGTTCCCCCCAAAACAATTCATATGTAATGACTCCTTTCATAGTAATTTTCCTTCATACATTGTTGTGATGTGAAATAGGTATTAAAATAGTTTTCAAGTTTGTTTATTAGTTGTCACAATAAAATGTACTTTACGGTGAAATGCTTGGTTCTGTATGAGCCCCTGAGAATGTGCTTCATACGGTAATTTTTTTTTTTAAATAAGTAAGATTATACAATACAAATAGGTATTCAATTCAATGCAAAGTGTTGTTGTTGAAACCGGCAGGAACCCTGCTTAAAACCTGTTCCCCCTGTGCGGTCCATCGGCAGACCGCAAATGACATCTGGTCATAAATCAATATTTTTCAGAGTGTTGTATAAAAGTTGAGATTTAAATTTCAAACGTATTCAAGTATTAACATCATGAACATGTCACAACAGCATGTAGAATGTATATTATCATCAATACGTTAGTTTAGCAATAGGTTAAAAGTGTCATTAGATAGATTTAACTTCAAGTTCAAGTTTCAAGTTTCTTTAATAGTTGTCATACAGAAGTACAGAATACTTTTATACAAAATGCTTCTTACTGTTACACTCCAGAGACTGTGCTAGACAAGATAAGTATGAAATAACATAGTATAGCATGTAAATTAGAAGTAAAAAAAAAAAAAAATCACAGTGTTCAGTATAGACATATGTACAATGTTCGATGCAGAATAGACGTAACTGAGTTACCATATAATATACAATATACTATGCAGTGTACTAATTTTTCGATTTGGCCAATTCTATGCAATGGGCGACCATTTTGGATATTTTTAACCATGGGAATTGTAGTCTTTTTGCTGCCATCTTGTAGCAGAGTTCCACAGATATGGTTCTGCGTTGAACGTTTTTAAAACTACACTTCCTGGAAGATTTTATGGGGTTCAAGGTTCAGAGTTCTGTATGAATTATTTCAATAACTGTTAATATTTGGGATAATAAGCCACAAAAGGTAAGGTTTTTGACAAATATTGAAAGGCTTTCAAGTTTCTCTTCCCTATTGTTAACATGTAGGAACAATTAGATCTGAAATTAGTTTCAAAACGGTTGCACTGTGGGGAAAATAAAAAAGTACAGTAGATTACAGTAGATTTCATTATCTGTTCGTATGCACGCCTGGTGATACTAAATCCAAATTGAACTTGGGCATTTGAAAGATAATATATGTATATATATATATAAATGTGCGAATTGGCTATAATCAGGTGATTTATAACCCTCATATTCTATATTCTATAATAATATTTCAAATGGCATTGGTCCGGATGGGAGAATTCAGTACTGTATCTACAGAACCTTCTGTTTAATCATCTTCCCTTTATTAATTTCCTTAGATTTTCTGTACACATGATCTCAAGAAGGTACTGAATTTGACTGAATAATGACTTAATGGTTGGTCATTATTAGCATGGTGTTATTCACTGTCAAAGATGCAAAGAAAAATCATTATTCATATTCTCCTTTGTTTCATCACAATTTAAGCAAGCCTAGTAATAGACACAATATTTCTGACACTGTGAATACATTCCCTGAGGTCCGTAGATGTCCCTAGATACCAAGAATATGCAAATGGTCCTTGTAGAAGTGGAGCAATATTCCATTTACCTAGGTATATATTTAAGGCGGATTTTCAGAAAATAGGCTCCGGGTGGAAGAGGTTACGGCTATGTGTTTTAATTATAGACATAACTAGTCATTTACAATAAAACACAGTTATTCTGGACATCGCAGTACCAGTCACTGGTAATGAAAAAAGTGGTCCATCCCTGGAGAATTTACATACGGACCAGCTGTCGCCTACTAGGCTGCCTTAGCAGTGAGTGAATCTGAGCCAGCGCTGTACAGGTCACTGCTATGTTACATCTGTACAGCCTGTCCTATTTATAGATGGTTAATATGGTAGGAAATAAATATGCATGAATAGTTCGAGTGAAAGTTATGTGCTTTCATGAATTAGTGATGGATTACTTATGCTTACACTGACCGAAAGAAAGTATAACACAGCACATTTGTTTTATATATTCATAAGTCGTCATTATTTATCACAAGAGCTATTATTGGTCCGGCTTCTTGCCTTGCCTGAGATGCATGGGGGGGGGGGGGGGGGGGACATCCATGAAAGTACACACATGCTTAGATACACACACACACACACACACATACACATGTGCATGCATAAGCACACATACATAGACGGACAGAGATGCAAAGACATAAACACAGAGATTGACACAAAAAAACAGACACACACGTAGCCTCAGAAAGACGCACAAACGCACTGAGAGAAACACACACTAGCACTGCCAGTGTTTAGAAAGTGTCAGCATGCTGTGTTCCTCAGCTGGTGTGCTGGTTCACTATGTTTAATGAGCTGGATAAGGCGTCCTCTGTTGTCCCCTTTTATAGCTACTGGAAACGCTGCTTAAAGGAAAACTCCAACATTTTGGGAAATTAGCTTATTTAACATCTTCCCTGGAGTTAGACAAGAAGATACATACCTTTTTTGTCTCTGTGCGTGCATTTAGCTTAGGGAACAGT
Source organism: Notolepis coatsorum (assembly GCF_963971535.1). Lineage (NCBI taxonomy): Eukaryota > Metazoa > Chordata > Actinopteri > Aulopiformes > Paralepididae > Notolepis > Notolepis coatsorum. The sequence continues at coordinate 75,732 of NW_028174871.1, read as the reverse complement.
CGCTCCGTTAGCATAGCTTAGCTTCATCACTGGAAGTGAGGCGGGGCCGGAGCCTGACGTTCCCTGACAGTGTATAGTTTGATTGATTGATTGAAAAGTGTATTAACAGATTGCAGAATACACTCCAAATACAACTCCAAAACGTTCATGTAAACATGTTGTGACCTGTGTATTCACCATGTGGAGAAATAAAAAATAATTGAATTAGACATTACGTTTTATAAGCAAATATACTCGGAACTATTTTTTGCCCAACCACTCCTCTCTGAGCGCAGCCAGTGATTTCAACGTGTCGTCGTGATTGTTGACATTCATTCTCATTCATTCAAAGGATCCGAACCGATTGAAGTTTATGGATACCATGACTTGAAATCCTCTTACCTTGACGATTAAAAGCCTCCCCAATTTAGAAAACAGTAATCCAATGGCTGGTATTGTTATACCGGACGCTCTGAGCTAACCGGAGCTAACACAGATCAGGATGGTAAAGCATATATAATGACTTCCTTTCTGGGGTTGTCAAAATAAAAGTGCGAAGTTTATAGCAGCGGAAAACGTTTATTTTGTACATTATCTAACGTTAACACGAACCTAAACTAACGTTACAACTAACCTAAAGTTAGTTTAGGTTCGTGTTAACGTTAGATAATGTACAAAATAAACGTTTTCCGCTGCTATAAACGTCGCACTTTTATTTTGACAACCCCAGAAAGGAAGTCATTATATATGCTTTACCATCCTGATCTGTGTTAGCTCCGGTTAGCTCAGAGCGTCCGGTATAACAATACCAGCCATTGGATTACTGTTTTCTAAATTGGGGAGGCTTTTAATCGTCAAGGTAAGAGGATTTCAAGTCATGGTATCCATAAACTTCAATCGGTTCGGAAAAAAACGTAATTGTCTAATTCAATTATTTTTTATTTCTCCACGTGGTGAATACACAGGTCACAACATGTTTACATGAACGTTTTGGAGTTGAATTTGGAGTGTATTCTGCAATCTGTTAATAAACTTTTCAATCAATCAATCAAACTATACACTGTCAGGGAACGTCAGGCTCCGGCCCCGCCTCACTTCCAGTGATGAAGCTAAGCTATGCTAACGGAGCGACTGTTCCCTGAGCTAAATGCACGCACAGAGACAAAAAAGGTATGTATCTTCTTGTCTAACTCCAGGGAAGATGTTAAATAAGCTAATTTCCCAAAATGTTGGAGTTTTCCTTTAACTATATAAATATTAAATACTATATCTCTGTTTATTACCACTGCACCAAATACTGTGACTGTTGCATTCAGATGGGTGAATGTCAACTAGGCTACTGTATTGTGCTATATTCTCCTCTCTTGACATTATTCCTTCAGAAATATCTGAATAGTGATGGAAATGACGTGTTTTCTGTTGCTTTTTCAGCAACACGCGATCTAAAACGAGAATCTATATTGTAGCAACACACGTTGCTACAATATAGATGCTCGCAAACTAACGTATTGATGATAATAATAATATACATTCTACATGCTGTTGTTCATGATGTCAATACTTGAATACGTTTGAAATTAAAATCTCAACTTTTATACAACACTCAGCAAATATCAACAAGGTAACCCGAGGTGCAAACACGTACATACTCGGGTCGAGGGTGACACTGTGTCGCTGACTAAAGTGTCCCTAGTGTTTTCAACGTGATCAACTCTCCTACATTGTACTACTTGCATAATTAAATGTGTGTCTGTATCTATTTCTGCAGCCCTCGAGGTCTTCCAAAAAAGTTCACAACTTCGGCAAGAGGTCCAACTCCATCAAGAGGAATGCCAACGCTCCGCCGGTCAAGAGCAACTGGCTTTACAAACAGGTACCGACGGAAGGACAGGGGCACCAGGGCTTTGAATTGTACTCATTGTTATTCCCCTTCAGCTTATCGTAACAGCATATCTTTATTGTCTGGCAATAAAATGTCAATTGGACACGGTAGGTGATCAAATATAATGCCTGATAATAGAGCAGGATCTCATCTTGCACTGTATCTCAAATCTCAGTGCTCATACATATTCATATACATCATTCAGATGTATTCCTTTGTTTTGTTTTGGCAGTTTTTTTTTATCACCTCCGCTGTTTATCACATTGTTGTTGCAATATGCATCTTCATTCATATTTGATCCGCAATGCCTAGTTTGACAGTTTGATCTGAATATTGTGAGTCAGGTGCCTCTGTGTGCATGCTTGCTTGGGTGTGAAAAGCAGCAGCCATTTGCATTTAAAGCTACAGACACAGAAACAGCCCCTCGAGAACAGGACTGAAACAGAGAGGTATAGAGGCTGCTAGAATGAGAACAGGACTGAAACAGAGAGGTATAGAGGCTGCTAGAATGAGAACAGGACTGAAACAGAGGTATAGAGGCTGCTAGAATGAGAACAGGACTGAAACAGAGAGGTATAGAGGCTGCTAGAATGAGAACAGGACTGAAACAGAGGTATAGAGGCTGCTAGAATGAGAACAGGACTGAAACAGAGGGGTATAGAGGCTGCTAGAATGAGAACAGGACTGAAACAGAGAGGTATAGAGGCTGCTAGAATGAGAACAGGACTGAAACAGAGGGGTATAGAGGCTGCTAGAATGAGAACAGGACTGAAACAGAGGGATATAGAGGCTGCTAGAATGAGAACAGGACTGAAACAGAGAGGTATAGAGGCTGCTAGAATGAGAACAGGACTGAAGCAGAGAGGTATAGAGGCTGCTAGAATGAGAACAGGACTGAAGCAGAGAGGTATAGAGGCTGCTAGAATGAGAACAGGACTGAAACAGATAGGTATACAGGCTGCTAGAATGAGAACAGGACTGAAACAGAGGGATATAGAGGCTGCTAGAATGAGAATAGGTCTGCAACAGAGGGATATAGAGGCTACTAGAATGAGAACATGACTGAAACAGAGGGATATAGAGGCTGCTAGAATGAGAACATGACTGAAATAGAGGGGTGTAGAGGCTACTAGAATGAGAATAGGTCTGAAACAGAGGGATATAGAGGCTACTAGAATGAGAATATGTCTGAAACAGAGGGGTGCTAGAATGCATCATCTGAGTGGTATTTTCAGCAAGAAACTGCAAAAAAAAAAAAAAAAAATTGGGCCCTCAGGGACTTATATTAACTTCTTGAAAAGGAGTATAATAAGGGGTCTTTAAAATGCACAATAGCACCTACTGGACAAGTGATGAGCCTTTTCATCATCTGCCTCAGATTAATTTAGAGCCAAGCAGCATATAGTCACGGCTGAATCGTCACAGAAATATATTGAAATGCAAACCAGGCTGGTGCGAGAGAGGCTGACAAGATATCACATGTCTGGTATTTATTATTGAGGACTCTTAGAAGTCATTGGACATAATTCCTGACTGCATAAATTACTTCCGTATTTGAATAGAATCATAATCTGTCCCAACTACCAGGGGCGTCCTGAAATGACACACAGCTACAGCTCTGCCTGGTGTTTACTAACTCTTATTTAAAACTACATCGCCGACTACAGTTAAATAGTTTTAATAATTTTTTTTTAAAACCACATCACGGACTACTGTTAAAAGTTGAACAACTTTTAAAACCACATCACTGATTACAGGTAATAGTTTTAGCTTTGCTAATGGATGACGACATCAGTTCCAAAAGTTCATCCTCGTCTCCGAACACTTCTGTCCGTCAAAATGGACACAGATCCAGTGGGTAAAATGACAGCGGATGCCAATTATTTTTCTAGGGATGCCAGAAATATTGGCATCGAAGCCTGGCTTCAATGTCAATCAAAATAATGCTACCGGCAGTGTACCTGGGCTGCCTCAGCTGCCAGTCAGTTCAGTGAGTGTTATAGAGAGTGGGCGCAGTTTCGCCCGTTAGGTTCATTTCTCCAGGAGGGAGAAAATTATTATAATACAGAGATGAAAAATACGGATTTTCTTATTATTGTAAACTATCAAGAAATATATATATATATATATCTTTAAATTTTTTTCTTTTTTTTCTTTTATATACTGGTCATATTTTTTGGGAAGCTTGGCTTCCCTTGGCTCCCATGAATATTCGCCACTGCACAGATCTGGTGGTGATTAGCCCTGTTCAACAAACGGATACTCCTTGAAACATAATTAAAAACAGATGTGTAGACGGAGAGACACACAACGGATCAATGTAGCAACCCTTCCATTAACCCCTTTCATTAACCCCGCCATCACACGTGCCAGGTTTGACCGAGTTTAACCCTTTCACTGCTTGTGAGTCAGCAGCTTTTGCCCAATTAGGTTCCACTTAATCAGCGCAAGATGAGCGTGTTCCCCTCCCTGCTAACTTCTACTGTAGGGACAATTTGTCAGACGATCTCTCTTCACCTTCCGGGTCTTGTAGGGGCCCTGACAGCAGCATCATTAAGCAAATTATGGTCACCGTGGCGACCAATGGCTTTAGATTAGAAACAATCGAAAAGGTGTTGTCAATAACTGCTACCACTCTCTTACCCCTGTCAGCTCAAATGCACACAGAGAGAAAGACGAACACACACACACAGAGAGAGAGAGAGAGAGAGAGAGAGAGAGAGAGAGAGAGAGAGAGACATTTCCATTTCGTACTTACCAATGAGCTCTTCTGGTCGGGTACGACCTGTGCTGCAAAATGCGTACAAAGACTAGACTCTCTTTTCTAGGGGATAAAATGTGAAAAAATTTAAAACAGTGACCAAAATACAGTGACCATTGTCTTTTTGTAGTTGAAACAACTGAATATAGGAGAGAGTGACTATTAAATATAAATATCGAGTTCACATTACTGCTGCGGTGTTTAGTTGATTCAAAAAGGTTACTTGAAAATGTAAGTTTAGTGTGGTTGAAAATATGAATGAATTCTGCTTTATATAGAGAAACATCTGACTGCCTCATCACCTCTCTTTCCTTCGCTCGTCTCCGCTGGTGAATGAAAATAAATAAATAAATATCACAAAGTGAAACAGAACAGAAGACATTGTTGCCGTGGATAAAGGTCTCTACGATAAAGCTGTCATCATTACCACGGCAAAGAGAGGCAGTGCAGAGCCACAAAGACGAGTCACCATAAAACTCTGACATTTTCTCTCTGAGGAAATGGTTAAGGTTGATTTATAAGTCAGTGAGAGACATGGACGATTGGATATGTGAACGGAGAGAGGGGGAGTGTGTGTGTGTGTGTGTGTGTGTGTGTGTGTGTGTGTGTGTGTGTGTGTGTGTGTGTGTGTGTGTGTGTGTGTGTGTGTGTGTGTGTGTGTGTGTGTGTGTGTGTGTGTGTGTGTGTGTGTGTGTGTGTGTGTGTGTGTGTGTGTGTGTGTGTGTGTGTGTGTGTGTGTGTGCGTGCGTGCGTGCGTGCGTGCGTGTGTGTGTGTGTCCGAGCGTGCGTGCGTGTGTGTGTGTCATTATGTGCTTATTTGTGTCAGTTAGTGGGTTGGCCGATGAGTGGGTGGGTGGGTTTCTGGGTACAGTATGTTGGTTAGTTAGTTGGTTAGTTGGTGGGTTGGTTGGTTGGTTGGTTGGTTGGTTGGTTGGTTGTTTGGTTGGTTGGTATGTTGGTATGTTAGTTGGGTGGTTGGTTGGTTCATTGGTGGGTGGGTTGGTAGGTAGATATGGGTTTGTACCACCAATACTACTACCTACTGTATGTGTGTACACTAAAAAACATGTGCATGTGTTGTTAACTGTAAATTATTTCAATCTGTATTTCTCACTTATTGACTGACCGAATGACCAACCAACCCACCGACAGGCTGACAGACAAAATGACTGGTTAACTGACTTGCCAACTTGAATGACCAACAGACTGACTGACTGACCAACAGACTGACTGACTGACCAATCCAAACACATTCTACTAAATGCTACTCTTGACACTGGTGCTATATTATTATGATGGTCTGTATTATCTGTACTCTCCAGGACAGCACAGGAATGAAGTTGTGGAAGAAGAGGTGGTTTGTCCTGTCAGACATGTGTCTGTTCTACTACAGAGGTGAGGGGCTCACACACATATCACACCGCACACATATCACACAGCACACAAATAATGTATGTGATCAATAAATTATATGTTTTCGGCACAATAACATGACTTCAGACCAAAAAACTGGTTGTTTACTCATATCTTCACTTCATCATGACAACAGTGAATCTATCATTTATTGATACCACTTCCTCCGGCTCCTCCACAGCTGTACACAGAGCACACACACACACACACACACACACACACACACACACACGCACACACACATACACATTTCCCCTTCAAAACAATACTTTGATGCTTTTCATCCATATTCCCGTCATCTCCCCCCCGAATCTACAGTCAATCATCCTCGCCTATTAAAAGTCAGACTAAGGCCCCGTCCACACGAACGCTGGGTTTAATGTAACCGTGATTGTATGTGCGCAGTTGCACTGTTCGGCCACACACAACCGGGGATTTGCTACACTGCAACCGCGGTCTTTGAAACCGGTGGCCAGGGTGGAGTTGTGCGGTTTTGCAGTTGCGTGTGGGCATAGCAACCGAGGTTATTCCCAGTGTTTACAGCAGAGCTGTCGCAATTATTCCCCATGTTCACGGCAGACCGCGGGGTAGAGAGATTAGAGCGGAGCCAACTACACCAGTGTTTACAGCAGAGCTGTCCCAAGTAGCGTTATATGAAAATGATTGTAACAAACTTTTGTTCAAAACGTATCGTCTGTGTTGAAGAGTGTTGTGTGATCGACTGATGTCTGTTGACGCTCAGAGTAAACATGTAGCTGCAGCTAAACTAAACTCATGTGTTGTCAAGTTATTGTTATAAGGAACCCAGTCCAGACTGCATCCCCTTAACAATTGTTTGTATTGAGCCGTATTGTATTGTACCCATTCTGCAATGTGTTAAATAACGTTTGCATCCATTCATTATACTAGCGTTAACGTTACATTATTACGTTAGCATTTAAGCTATATACTATACATAGAGAATGCCATTGACATTAGCATGTATAGCTAATGATGATAAGGGATGTTTTGTGAGCAACACTCTTGCTGTTGATCTTAAGGTTTGTGTTGTATAACTTCTGCTGCATTCAATAGTATAGAAGAAAGTGATGGGAATATGAGAGAGAGAGAGAGAGAGAGAGAGAGAGAGAGAGAGAGAGAGAGAGAGAGACAAGTCGGTCAGACAAGCGCTACAGTACCAGAGTCTCAAGGCCAATCAATCAATCAATCCGATTTATTTATATAGCACATTTAACATGACACGTGTCACCAAAGTGCTGTACAGAGGGTAGATACACATAGATACATATTGACAACAATCACACTCCGTTTTATGGGAGGGCACACAGGCAAACACATAGGAAAACAGGGCATGAGTCAGTGAATGGGAAAGGCTAGTAGATAGAAGTGGGTTTTGAGCCTCGATTTGAAGGCATCTATCGAGGGGGCGAGCCTAATGGAGGTGGGGATGCTGTTCCACAGTTCAGGGGCTGCGATAGCAAAGGCACGGCCCCTCCTGAGCTTGAGGTTAGACCTCCGGACTGTCAGGAGCCTCTGATCGGCTGACCTGAGGGACCTGGTGTTGGAATAGGCCAGTACAGAGAGACTCAGAAGGAGCATCTATCCCCAGGCTTTGTACATCTGCATTCTACCTCACTAGTACTCATTTTAATCTGTATTGTATATTGTATTATATATGTATATTGACTTTACCTACTTTTTACTTCTTGATTTCTTACTTACTTTCTCTTTACTGTATGTACAGTAGCACACTCTCAGGGGCTCATAAGAAACAAGCATTTTGTTCTGACAAATAAAACAAACTTGAACTTGACCTCAGTCACGATCATCAGCATGTAGCACAATCTGGTTTCTGTTCATCTACATCTGTTTGCAATTATATTTCAGCGAGGACCGTCCGCCGTATTTGTATCCATCTTAGCGGACCGAAGATTCCGATATGTTGGACCTTTTTGGAACCAACGGATACGTCCATACATTACATCTCCGCCAATCATTACGAGGATGCGCTACATTAGCAATGCTTGTTATTTCTGTGTGACATTACTGTATGTTAGGTTTTAATTTCAAAAGTCGCACACTCGTCTCCCCTTACTTATGGGACATTCGTTAGCGCACCGACACCTAAAGTTTCAGCATGTTGCGATCATCGCGTTCTAATTTTAATAGCGGATCAACGGACGCCAATGCTCTCCATCTGTTTTCTCTCTGTGACGGGGTCAAGTTCAAGTTTCAAGTTTGTTTATTATTTGTCATAATAAAATACAGAATACTTTATGCTCTTACAGAATGCTTGTTTCCTTATGAGCCCCATGAGAGTGTGCTTCATACAGTAAAAAAAAGAAGTAAGTTATTAAGAAGTAAGTAAAAAGTAAGTAAAGGAATGTTCAGTCATTCAGTCAATGTACAATACATATACATTATACAATATAGAGTAAAATGAATAACAGTGAGGTACAATGCAGAGATGAAATGAGGTACAAAACTTAGGGTAAGGTGCAAATGAGGTATGAATGTGGTGCAAATGTCTTTAATAATAGATACATATAAAGTGTGTTAAAGTGTCTAAAGTGAGTAAAGTGAGTGTGTACATGTGGATGTGTGCGCAGTGAATGTAGAGTGTGGTGTAGTCGGCGTGGCCGCAGGGTGCGTTCTTTCTGCAGCTCTTCTCAACGCGGTGTGGTCGTCGTTAGAAACGTGTGATGTGAGGTTGTAGAACGCATCGGTAGGCATTTGCCAAAACATTAATGTAGTGAAATGGCTCACGGCGTGATTCCATTAAAAACACATTTGAAGTAAATGCCCACTCAAATTGGACCATGTCGCTACCTCTCTTTCTCTCTCTCTCTCTCTCTCTCTCTCTCTCTCTCTCTCTCTCTCTCTCTCTCTCTCTCTCTCTCTCTCTCTCTCTCTCTCTCTCTCTCTCTCTCTCTCTCTCTTCATATCTCTCTCTCTCTTTATCTCTCTTTCTCTCTCCTCATTTATCTTTTTCTCACCACCTGTCAGTCTTTGTGTCTCTCTCTCTCTTTCTTTCTCTGTTTATGTCTATCTCCAATCATCTCTCTCACGTTCTCTATCCCTTTCCATCTCTATCTCCCTCCATCTATCTCTCTCGCTATCTCTCCTCATTTCTCTCTTTCTCACCCTCCGTCAGTCTTTGTGTCTCTCTCTTTCTCTGTTTATGTTTATCTCCAATGATCTCTCTCTCATGTATCCCTTTCCATCTCTCTCCCTACCTCCATGCATCTCTCTCTCTCTCTCTCTCTCTCTCTCTCTCTCTCTCTCACTCTCCCTCAGTAATGGAGCAGTGTACAGAGAGAGGAGGCCTCGGCTGGTTAAATCAAACATCAGTTTGTGTCGGCAGGCTGTGTGTACTTGTGGGTTTTCCTCCGCAGCTGTGCTTCAGTTTTTAGTACATTCCACCGAATCTTGACTCACGCGGCTCTGATCAAAGCTGCACCGCGCCGTAGAAATCAATTCTGTTCAGGTAGGAGGGACACGCGGGGAAAATACCCTTGAACGTTCACGTGATGTCGTGATGATGTCCCTGGGGAGGGTGGTGCTTCAGCGCGCTGCGACTCACATGCTCGCAACGTGTGTGTTCTGGATACAGTGTGTCGTTAGCTCTGTGGTTCACCTTCATATTTGCCGTCTCTCTCTCTCTCCACCGAGTTCTTTCTAATGGCGCGGAGGTGCCTTGAACGTAATATAAAAAAGGATTACATGTAAAATTGTCTGCTGAAAGTTCATGAAATGCTCCTTAAATTGGTATATGGGAGCATTAATATGGGAGCATTAATATGGGAGCATTAATATGGGAGCATTAGTATGAGAGTATTAATATGAGAGCATTGATATGGGAGCATTAATATTGGAGCATTAATATGAGAGCATTAATATGAGAGCATTAATACGAGAGCATTAATACGAGAGCATTAATACGAGAGCATTAATATGAGAGCATTAATATTGGAGCATTCATATGAGAGCATTAATATGAGAACATTAATATTGGAGCATTAATACGAGAGCATTAATATGAGAGCATTAATATTGGAGCATTCATATGAGAGCATTAATATGAGAACATTAATATTGGAGCATTAATATGAGAGCATTAATATGAGAGCATTAATATGAGAGAATTAATATGAGAGCATTGATATGGGAGCATGAATATGGGAGCGTTAATATGAGAGCATGAATATGAGAGAATTAATATGAGAGCATTGATATGGGAGCATGAATATGGGAGCGTTAATATGAGAGCATGAATATGGGAGCATTAATATGGGAGCATTAATATGGGAGCATTAATATGAGAGCATGAATATGGGAGCATTAATATGAGAGCATTAATATGAGAGCATGACTATGAGATCATTAATATGAGAGCATGAATATGGGAGTGTTGATATGAGAGCATTAATATGAGAGCATGAATAGGCCTGTGGCTGAGAGTGTCATTGCACATGTCAAATTAACATAATACATGAGTGTCATAATGCATTTCTGTTGTGCCCCTATAAAGTGTATATCAGTGTTTGTGTATATCAGTGTTATTACCAGCTCCTTTCTCTCTCTGTCTTTCTGTATGTCTCTCTCTCTCTCTTTCTATTTGTGTGTGCATGCACATGTGTGTGTGTGTGTGTGTGTGTGTGTGTGTGTGTGTGTGTGTGTGTGTGTGTGTGTGTGTG
>NW_028174871.1:25000-60000 GCF_963971535.1 Notolepis coatsorum | reverse complement strand
TGGAGGCGTGGATGAAGGTGATGACAGACGCGGCCCTCGTCCACGTGGAGCCAATCAGAAGGTGCGTATCCAATAGTGGTGTTGGGTTAACCCTTTCACTGCCACACGACAGAAGGTTAACCCTTTACTGTCACACCACTGACCTGCTGTTGTGTGGCAGTGAAAGGGTTAACATTCGGTGTGTCGTCGCAGTGAAAGGGTTAACCGTTTGGTAGTGCGGCAGTGAGAGGGTTCATTGATTTGATTTAGTTTTGGGATCAAACGGCGACATCTCAGGTTTGGGAAGGTTACTTTTAGAATGTAATTGATTACAGATTTGTAAGTAATCTACTGCTATACTCAAATTCAATAACGTGATTACTTTCAGCTTTCTCTTGGAGCACAAATCTGTAGAATATGCTGTTGAATGAGCTATTTCACCAGTTGGGAGCTTCCGCAAAACAACCGACGAGAGCGCACCGTGGCTGGGGAAGAAAGAGTTTGGCCTGTTCAGAATGCAGGATGTCTGCCCTCGGTCATCGGACCGAGGTTGAACAGAATATCTCTACGGAGAGAAGTCTGTTCTTGGTCATCGGACCAAGGAAGAGCCGAGTGTCTCTGAAGGGGGAGATATCTGTCTTTGGCAGGATGAGGCAGCATATCTACCGCTGGGAGATGTCGGCCTTCGGCTGTCGGAACCAAAGTTGCGCGAGACATTGCCTGTGGAGGATCGCGGACAGAGGATGCACGTAACACATTTACATTTGACATTTAGTCAGTCATTTAGCTGACGCTTTTATCCAAATCAATTTACAAGTTCTGTACACCAAGTCAGCAGGAAGGGTACAACTCTGGCAGCTAAGGGTAAGTAACGTTGTTCGTCAAACAGTGTCGAACTTGAGTGCTACAGATTTGAGTGCATATTAGCATAGTAGGTAGTAATATAGGTAAGGTACTGTAGGAGAGTGTATACTAGTGAAAGACAGTACAAGGTTACAAGGTTAGCACTTTTTTATCACTTCAGGTTTTGGTTGAAGAAGTGTGTTTTTAGTCGACGATGGAAGATTGGGCGGGTTTCAGCTGTCCTCCTGACTGTGGTGGGAAGTTCGTTCCACCATTGTGGAGCGAGGACAGAGAATAGGCGGCTTCTCTTTGATGACCTTCCCGGAGCTCGGATAGGAGTGGGTCTGAGGCGGCCAGAGGATGTAGAGCGGAGGGGTCTTGAGGGTGTGTAGTTAGAGACCATTGACCCGAGGTAGGCGGGAGCCGTTCCCTTCGCTGCACGATATGCCAGGTCGAGGACCTTGAAGTGTGCAGCGATGGGGAGCCAGTGCAGCTCTCTAACAAGTGGGGTAACATGGGCTGACTTTGGTTGGTTGGAGATCAGGTAACCTCCAAGGAGATTTATTTATTATATATCTCTCTTTGTTTCTCTCCTCTTTGTTCATCCCTCCCTCCATCTCACTCTCTCTCTCTCTTTCCCTAATTCTTTCTCTCTTATCTTGTCCTCATTCTCTCGTGGTCTCTCCTCCGCAGGTTGGACAAGTTGAAGGTGGACCAGCGAACCCCACAGGAGCTCAACAACTTCCTGAACCACCACCACCACCACCGCTCGCTGACGCGCCCCGAGATCCAGAACAACGAGCGCAACCAGCCCGTCCGGCAGCACTCGCTGTCCCGCGCCGACGAGAAACGTCTGAGGGATCCGGAGAAGCACGGCGGCGGCGGTGGCAGCTGCGGCAACAACGGGCAGAGAGACCGGGAACGCTACACGTTACAGAGGGACGGCGACCGGTACTCGTTGCAGAAAGACGGCGTGAGCTACACTCTGCAGCGGGATGGGGATAAGTACCTGCTGCACAAGGACGGCGAGAGGTACACGCTCCGGAAAGATGGCGAGAAGTACTCGCTGCAGCGAGACGGCGAAGTGTACGCCATCCACCGGGACCTGGAGAGATATGCCACGGAGAAAGTCGCCGAAAAGTACACGACGACGGCGACGACGACGACGCCGGCGCCCAATGAGAAGTACGCCCCTCCGAAGGACGCCGAAAAGTACCTGCTGACGAAAGACGGGGAGAAGTACGCGCTGCAGAAAGTAGGAGACCGACACACCCTGCAGAAAGAGGGACATAAGTACGTGGTGCAGAAGGAGGTGAGGAGACACCAGTCTTTGAGGGAGGCGGATAGAGTAGAGCGATACGGGACGCTGAGGGACGTGGACGGTAAGTACGGCACCATACATGTAGTAGACAAATACGGCACTCTGAAGGAAGTCAAGAAGTACAGTACGCTACGAGAGGGAGATAAGTACGCCACGCTACGAGAAGGAGATAAGTACGCCACGCTACGAGAAGGAGATAAGTACGCCACGCTACGAGAAGGAGATAAGTACGCCACGCTACGAGAAGGAGATAAGTATGCCACGCTCAGAGAAGGAGATAAGTACGCTACGTTGCGCGAGGGGGACAAGTACGCCACGCTTAGAGAAGGAGATAAGTACGCCACGATGCACGAGGGGGACAAGTACGGTTTCCAGAGGGATCCCAGCACGGAGAGACCTCTGACTAAGATCAACAGCATCAAGCTGCAGCCAGCCCAGGCGGCCGCCATCGCAGCTGCCGTGTCCGCCTCTCGCCAAGGCCAGGCGTGTGGCGTCCACAAAGCCCCGCAGCAGGTCAACGGCTCCGGGTCGGGGTCCGGATCGGGGGAGCGGCCCGGGGAATGTGGCTCGGAGGACGGGGTAGGCCCCCTGGTCAGCGTGTTGGGAAAGGCCCAAACGCCGAGCCAGGAGACGGAGAGAGCCGGCCTGTCGAGGACAAACTCCATGCACCAGCTGGAGAACTGGGTCCGCACACACAGGACTAGAGGACCCGACGATGACACCAGGAGGTAAGACTGTGTTCAAGATTCAAGAGGTTTATTTATCACATACATATCGGGGGAATACAGTGAAAGGCGGTCGGCCATGCCCCGCTTCGATTGTGCAAGAATACAATAGTAACCCTAACCCATAAAATAAGTAGAATAGACATGATAATAAATCCTGAGATAATTGCGATACAATGTTGAGCTACGACTTAAAGGCACTGGGTCCCCTACTATACAATATATAGTTTTACTTCCATGTCCCTATGCTATACTTGCTATTACTAACTATACTATGCAATAATCACAACAAGTTATTTTCTTAAAGTTTATTTTTTTCCCTTCCTTTAAAGTGTCCTTTTCTTGTGTGTTTAAAGTGACCTATGCTGTGAGCGAGTGCAGAATGTGTGTTGTGTGTGTGTATGTGTGTGTGTGTGTGTGTTCATGTGTGCTTATGTGTGGAGAGATCAGTGTTCAGTTTTCTGATGGCCTGAGGGAAGAAGCTGAGACTGAGTCTCTCTGTTCTTGCTGCATGTATGCGGAGGCGCTTGCCTGACCGCAGCAGCTTGAACAGGCTGTTGTTGGGGTGGTGAGGGTCTTTCATTATTCTGCAGGCTCTGGATTGTGTGTGTGCGTGCGTGCGTGTGTGCGTGCGTGCGTGCGTGTGTGCGTGCGTGTGATGACACCGGGAGATAAAAGGTATCTTTTATCTCAGGCTCCTAGTATATTCATGGTTATTATGGCAGGCCAGGGCAAGCAAAACACTCACGTCAAGCAGTGGAAAAGACGACAGTAGTCTCCAGTTCCTAACACACACCTTGATGTCACTACTGTAGTGATTTTTCAATTGCAAATTGCCAAAAGGACAGAACTCACCCCAGTCCTCACCAGCTATACGTATGCTAATTACTAGGGGTGGGAATCGCCAGAGACCTCACGATACGATACTATCGCGATACTTGCGTCACGATACGATAGTATCGCGATACAAAATATATCGCGATACGCTGAGTATTGGGGACTTTTTTTTAATTTTTTTTATCAGATTTCATTTATTGATTTTTTTTTTTTTTTTTTTTTTATGGTAGTATTTATATATTTGTATATACTGTAACTGTATAACTGTAACACTGTATATTATAAGTTTATCCTGCTCAAAGCACGTCACCATTTTAATATTGTGTGTATTGAGCCGTACTGTATTGTAGCCATTCTCCAATCTGTTAAATAAAGTTTTCATTCATTCATTACACTATTGTATGTACACAATCATACGTGTAAAACCGAGTAGATTTTCGAGTGATGACAGACTGTCACAGACTGATTGAATGACAGGTGAAACAACTAATTGTATTCACCTCCCGTCTCCCGCCCTTCCCACGCGCCACGAACCACTGAGCTACTGTGATACAGTGCTTGCGCAGTCAGTCGATTTGAGCTAGTAGTCAGACTTTGCTAGCACAGAATGTCTCACTTGCAGAAAAGAAAAATATCAGATTTATTTTCTAAACGTCCCGCCGGTCCCAGTGACAGTCCCACTAAATCTGATAAACGTCAGAGAGAGACAGAGACGACAGGTTCAGCCTCAGCATCAGGTATTGAAGAGTTAACTGAGTCTGTTCCCCTATACCCCCCTCGGGCGCCAGGGGCTTCCACTGAGGGGTGATGCAAATAGGGATGGGGTGTTATGGCAGCTCATGATGGAAAGAGTGCGCACCGAGTCTGATCCCGAGTTGAAGAATTGGCTCCAAAAGAGAGACAACTGGATGTCCAACAACATCCAAAACGAAATCTTACAGCTGCTTGCCCATGATATTCAGCGACAAATTAGAGGCAAAGCATCCAAAAGCCCAATCTTTGGCTTGAGCGCTGACGGAACCACTGATGTCACTCACTGGAAAAGAACAATTCTCGTGTAATATACAGTTAGCCGATGACAACTTGGAAGCTCAGAACTTCTTTTGGGGTTTTTACAATGCCCGGCCCAGACACAACAGCCGAGACGCTGTTTTTGTGTATAAAATACTTTTACGCCTCGACCTGCCCATGGAGAGGCTGATAGGATACTGTTTTGACGGGGCCAGCAACATGTCTGGGGGGTACAGGCTAGACCAGGGGTTCCCAAATTTTTCAGGCCGCGACCCAAAAAAAACGGTGTCAGAGAGCCGCGACCCCCACTATTATAGGAGGTAAAAAAAAAATTAAATGGAAATGTATGGTTGAAACATGCAAACGTTCAAACGCACACACACTAATAAGCATTGGAGGCTTTTAACCAGGGCCGGACTGGGGAAATCATTCAGGCCAGGAAATATAGCCCCAGTCAGGCCACTTTTTAAGCAGGGGGTCTGGGGGTCCCCCACCAGGAATTTTTTTGTTACAAAGACTTAATTTCCTGCATTCTGGTGCAGGAATTTTTTTTATTTGTACCCTTTAAATGCCAGTGTTTGTGATGGCATCACAACTTATTGTTAAAAAACAGGCTAGCATATGTATGATTAGCAACAACACAGATTTTTATGGATTTTCAGTTTTTTGTAATTGATAAATACAATATTTTATTCAACTTCAGCCCTGATCATAACACCACATATTAATTTTATAATTCTAACCCTTTAAATGCCAGTGTTTGTGATGGCATCACAACTTATTGTTAAAAAACAGGCTAGCATATGTATGATTAGCAACAACACAGATTTTTATGGATTTTCAGTTTTTTGTAATTGATAAATACAATATTTTATTCAACTTCAGCCCTGATCATAACACCACATATTAATTTTATAATTCTAACCCTTTAAATGCCAGTGTGTGTGATGGCATATATTTGCAATATATCAAATGCAAAGTACATTTTTCTGGGGGGGATTATTACAGGCTAGCATGTGTCAATGATTAGCAGTTTTTCGTAAGGATCCCGCCTCCACCAATCACATGCGGCTCCCTTTGTGTGTGTGTGAGAGCAAGAGAGAGAGAGAGAGAGATAGTTCTCCAACTTGTGTGAGTTGCAGTGATCTCCTGGTTGTTCCCCACCTAGGTTATCTAACTATTGCGCTGGTGCAAATAGAAACACTGGCCTGGCCTGCTTCTAAGTTCAGTGGCCTGACCGCACATTTTTTATTTTTTTTCATCTGGCGACCCCCCAGCACCCCCTGCCGTTTTATAGTTCCCGCGTGCCTGCCGCTAGGAGAACGAAAATGCCAGCTAAAACGCTGTCGCCTTTTAACTTGGACGTGCAAACGAAATCATGCGAAAATACAATGTTGCTGTTTTCCCCCAGTGTAACCATGACCTAAATGATGCGTTAGGAACTGGAGACTACTGTATGTACATGTAAAAGCAAGAAACGCAACGTGTAACTGCCAGGCGGAACATGAAGTCGTTTATGTAAATTAAGTAGTTGTCTTATTCATAACTTTAAAATACCAAACACTTCCATACCTGAGAGCCAGATCCTGAGTTGAGACACGTTCCCATGGCGTCTCCACTCACTTCCTCCCTACTCACTCGTAGAGAAGCCTCTTAGGTTCCTGACAGCGCCCCCTGGGGGGGGGAGATCTAAAAGCCCACTTCCTGCTCTGGAGTGGTTTAGCTTTCCGGATGGTTTATTTGGGCCTCGGCGGGTCCCCTGTCTCGCCTGTGTGTCTTCACTGTGTGTCTCTGCTGCTGTCTACTAGCTGCCAGCCCCCACACCTCACACACCCCCCACACCCCCCTCATCCTCTCCCTCAGAATCTTGATCAAGGCGAAGCCAACTCATGCTGAACCCACACTTCAACTCGATTCATATGAAACCCACTTATTATAACACTTTCTGCAGAAACGGCATAGAAAAGAAAAAGGTTTAATTCCCTTTCTCAAACAGAAATCACTTAATAATGTCTGATTGCTACATTGAAATACAAAAAAATCCCACACAATGGCTTTTGGATGAGACACTACTGAGAAAGCCAATCTTCCTGTACAGTAAAGCTAATTTACCAGTAGCTTGAGTTCTGTCTCTCTTGATTAAATTAAGTTATATACTTGCTGTGTTAACAGTAAACCTTGGACATTTAAACTTTAAATGTTGGTGTCCTCATTATCTGAGTCACCTGCTCTAAAGGTGTGTGTCCCCGTCCCCCTGCCTCAATCCAGTGGTTCTCAAAGTGGGATCCGGGGGCCCCCAAGGGCCCTGTAGGAGCTTCCAGGGGGTCCTCTGCAAAATGATTGCAAAATGATTATTGCACTATAATTTCATCCATACGGAACAGAATGACAGCATGTATGATTATTCTGGTCATAGGTTCCATTATCTCCTACTGTTGTCTCCACCAATCGACATATAATTCTGCAATAAAACATATCTAGGTAAAAACTTTGAGAACTGCTGCCTCAATATATCCTCTTCTCTCCCTATATCTCTCTATCTCTCTCTATCTCTGTCTCTCTGTCTCTCATTCTCTCTATCTCTCTCTCTCTCTCTCTCTCTCTCTCTCTCTCTCTCTCTCTCTCTCTCTCTCTCTCTCTCTCTCTCTCTCTCTCTCTCTCTCTCTCTCTCTCTCTCTCTCTCTCTCTCTCTCTCTCTGTCCTTGCTTCGGTGGTGGGACCAGAAGAGACACTAAAAGCTTTTTGTGTCACATATGTGTGTGTATGGTGCTTGAGTCCGGGGCATTAGCATCGTTGAACCGGTTAGAAAAACAGACGAGAGCCGAGGCGTGCGTTTGCTCCTGGGCCCTCGAATCTGCCTCTCTGTTGCCATGAATAAGTCATGGACGTCGGTTTGTAAAACAGAGAGCCGAGCGCCACATGGCCACATCCATCGTCTTTGTCACAGCGTGGTGCGAGGAGGACTGGAGATGTTTATCGCGGGACAGATTATTATGGGTTCTGAACGTGGTGCTGTTCTAAATATAGTAGTCGCTGTTGTGAGCCAGACCTTCCCTCCCGTAGCTCAGCTGAGTTGTAGGGTGTCGCTGTAGCTACCATTTTACACAATGGTTATGTACTCTGGGGGGGGCTAAAGACCTCAAATATCTCAGTGTGGTGATTGTTTGGGCTGCAAATGCTTCACTCACGTCTGTCAACTCACAAAGCGGAGGGTAGGACACAAACAGAGAGAGAACTTTTAAGTTTAGCGAAGTGTGCGGAAAAGAAAGTTGAAAGCAGATGAGAGCGCTTTCTGAATTTCTGCTTTTAACACCGAAATGTGTGTTCCGATGCAGAAAGTGTGTGTGTGTGTGTGTGTGTGTGTGTGTGTGTGTGTGTGTGTGTGTGTGTGTGTGTGTGTGTGTGTGTGTGTGTGTGTGTGTGTGTGTGTGTGTGTGTGTGTGTGTGTGTGTGTGTGTGTGTGTGTGTGTGTGTGTGTGTGTGTGTGTGTGTGTGTGTGTGTGTGTGTGTGTGTGTGTGTGTGTGTGTGTGTGTGTTTTATGCTGTCCCTGCCTTCCCTTGGCTCCCTTTTTGTTCCCTTCCCCTTTTTCGCCTGCCAGTCTATCGGGAACATAGTTGGCAGAGAACCACAGTCTTTATAAGGAACACAAGGGACAGAAGGGGAGGTTTGTCTGAGCCAGTGGCCTAGATAGTTTTTGTTCCGTGCCTCATCAACTGTGATTTCAACAGGAGGCAGATTTTGTTTGTTGTTTGATGAAGATTAGAGAGGGATAGAGTTTAGAGAAGAGATAGTGATGTCTCTCTCTCATGGGGTCAGTTTCTCATCACGTACAGGGTTCATGAGATACCACTGAGGCGTGGGCTCAGCCCGGGGGGCGCGGGCCGGACTTACTGGGGCTTATATTAAAACACAGCAAGACCACTGGATCAGATCAGAGCTGACCTGGCATCACCCCCGGAGCAGAAATCGAAGGCAGCTATTCCCCAGTGAGACGTCTGCCGATCCTTCCTCTCACATCCAGGTTCAGGATTGGGGCCTTTTAAGTCCTTGGAAAAGTGGAAGCCCCAGAGAGGTCCATGAATACCTGAGGTAATAGATTAGTTCTACCGAACCTTGTCCTGGTACCAATGTAACAAAGAGCTGAGACAATAGATTAGCTCTACCGAACCTTGTCCTGGTACCAATGTAACAAAGAGCTGAGACAATAGATTAGCTCTACCGAACCTTGTCCTGGTACCAATGTAACAAAGAGCTGAGACAATAGATTAGCTCTACCGAACCTTGTCCTGGTACCAATGTAACAAAGAGCTGAGACAATAGATTAGCTCTACCGAACCTTGTCCTGGTACCAATGTAACAAAGAGCTGAGACAATAGATTAGCTCTACCGAACCTTGTCCTGGTACCAATGTAACAAAGTGTCCAGGTTAGGGAGTATCAGTGCTACAGTATAGTGGTAATTGAAGGGGGTGGGTAAACTCCTGAGGAGAGGACACACACATTAAGTCTCTCTCTCTCTCTTTCTCAATCTCTCTCTCTCTCTCTCTCTCTCTCTCTCTCTCTCTCTCTCTCTCTCTCTCTTTCTCTTTCTGAATGAATGAATCAAGTGCTCGCTGCTCCAACCATCTTCATGAGCAGTGGTGACAGGGGGTCAGGATTACAGCCCCCATTATATATGATCTGATATGATAGGCTGTACTGTACTTATAAGTCCCAGTGAGGTCACCACTGGAGTCAGTAGAATGAAGACATCCATTTTATAATGCCATGCTCTGGTAATGAGCTAGAATACTATAATAAGTTCAGACACGTGATTTGAACTGAGGGAGGGAGGGATGGAGAGAAGGAGATAGATAAAAGGCTACACGTAATATGTAGCCTATGCATGTATGGATGCTGTTGACAATGACACAATTTGCCCTTGAGAAATTACTTATAAAATGCGATGTGTCCCATATGACTGATTAGCTGCTTTAACATGTGATCAGTAATATAATACATTGGATTACTTTCTTTCCAAAAACCCATAGAAAAAATACAGTTAAACAGATAACGTATTCGTATGTCAATGTTACCATAATCTACAACCATTATTCTCAGATATTGTTTTAAGAGGTGTTAAAATATTTAGTTGGTTCATAATATCACAATATAAATGCCTTTTCCCCTCCATACATGTGTGTAAATGATCCTAGGTCTCTAAAAATAGATCTAAATACATTTATAATCGGTTTGCTGTGTTTGTACCAGATTACAGTTGCCATATGTTTGTAATCAGATTACTGATTACAACCCCTAACGATATGCTAATGCTTTGCTAATGACAATCATTACGACCTCCTCATTAATTAATGAATGTTCCCGGGTTGAATGAAAAGCCATGCACATTCACATTTGCTTGTGCACATACATGCGTATGCACACACACACACACACACACACACAGGCATGTTCACACACACACACACACACACACACACGCACACGCACACACACAGGTAATTAAACCTATTCTCTGCACTCTTTTTAAGGACATTGATTAAGTGGTTGCAGTGCACGTATATTGATGCCTCAGGTCGCCAGTTGCCAGTCTTAATGAGCATTCTTCATTGTTATGGCCACTGGTGATTGAGCAAACTCCAAAATAGTATTATACCTGAAATGAAAAGAAACTAGTGACGCAGTCATTTGAAGAAGATCTACATGGATGACTTTAGAGGGAGGGAGGGGAGGAGAGAGACTGAACGTGCATGTTTTTTTTTTTTTATGTATGCATGTTATATGTATATACTAGGGCTGTCAGTTTATCGCGTTAATTAGATGATCAAATGATCGCGTTATTAAAAAAAATAAATAAAATAATAATATTATATAATATTTTTTTTGTATCTCATTCATTCCATAACAACGTAGAATACACATTTACAGACTTTTTTTTAATATGGTCCATTTGCATGTTCTTGGTATCTGATTCTAGGGACATCTATGGATCTCAGGGAATGTATTCCCAGTGTCAGAAATACTGTGGGCTAGATCCACAAAGAATGGATTGCACGGAGCAAGTTGCACCCTTAGTTACAATTCATTATGAATTGAAAATGGGGGACCCTGATGTAAACAAGACGAAAGTCTTTCTCTGGTCTGCATCCCCTTAACAATTGTGTGTATTGAGCCGTACTGTATTGTACCCATTCTGCAATCTGTTAATACAATTTTCATTCAATCAATCAATCTGCATGGTGATTGATTGAACATTTTATTTTGAGTAAATTGTAATGAACCAAATGAGAATATCAATAAAAGAAATTTTATCTTTGACTGTGAATAACACCATGCTCAAATTGACCAGACCTGAAAAATCTAAGCAAATTAATAGATGGAAGATGATTAAACAGAAGGTTTTGTAGATACAGTACTGAATTCTGCCATCCGGACACATGCAATTTGAAATATGATTATATAATATAGAATATCAGGCCTAAAATGGTTATGCGATTAAAATGTGATTAATTAGATTAATTAATTACAAATCCTGTAATTAATTAGATACATTTTTTAATCGCCTGACAGCACTAGTATATACATATTGTTTATATGATTCATGGGTTATTGTTATATGCAATTTGCAATACACTTCAGAGATTCAGATGATCTTCTCTCTCTTCTCCCTCTTTTTTTTTAAGATATTTGTATTGGTATTTTACCCTTTTACACAAATGACAAACGATAAAAATACATTGAAATTAAAAGATTGACATTGAAATACGAAAAAAATATTATAATAATTTTAAAATTACAAAAATGTTAACAAAAAAAAACACAAACAGGCACAAAGTGTTCTGTGTAGAGGCCCAAGGCTTAGATCTCACATCTTGGGTACGTAATACAGATACAGTAATTAAATAAATGATAAATGAAAATACAATAAACAAACTCTTCTCCCTCTCTGTCCTTTTCCGTCTTCTTCTTCCAGCATCACCTCCTACCAGACCTTGCCCAGAAACATGCCCAGCCACCGGCCCCAGACGGTACCCCGCTACCCAGAGGGTTACCGCACGCTGCCGCGGAACGCCCTGATGAGGCCCGACAGCATCTGCAGCACGGCGGGCTCTGTGTACGACCGGGCGCTGCGACCGACCTCCACCGCCACGGTCACAGACAAGAGGCGCTCCATGAGGGACGACACCATGTGGCAACTTTATGAATGGCAGCAGAGACAAGCTTTCACCAGGCATAGCATGGCCCCAGCATCAGGTACTGCAATATTAGTAATACTACCACTATTACTACTACTACTGCTGATGCTGCTACTACTACTACTACTACTACTACTACTACTACTACTACTACTACTACTACTACTACTACTACTACTACTACTACTACTGCTACTACTACTACTACTACTACTGCTACTACTATTTCTACTACTACTACTACTACTACTACTACTACTACTACTACTACTACTACTACTACTACTACTACTACTACTACTACTACTGCTACTACTATTTCTACTACTACTACTACTACTGCTACTACTATTTCTACTACTACTACTACTACTACTACTACTACTACTACTACTACTACTACTACTACTACTGTCTACTACTACTACTACTACTACTGCTGCTACTACTACTACTACTACTACTACTACTACTACTACTGCTGCTACTACTACTACTATTTCTACTACTACTACTACTACTACTACTACTACTACTACTACTACTACTACTACTACTACTACTACTACTACTACTACTGCTGCTACTACTACTACTATTTCTACTACTACTACTACTACTACTACTACTACTACTACTACTACTACTACTACTACTACTACTACTACTACTAAAGACAGCAGAGACTTGTTAGAAAGAAATCTGCAATATACTCATGTCTGCAAATATTCATTGAGAACGCACTTAAAAGCCTCTTGGGGATCATTAGTGTAAACACACCAGGCAATTACAGAGCGCAGAACTACAGCATGATGAAAACTTAAAATGCACATTCAATAACACTCTGAGTGCCATTCCCTGGAATACATTTACATTTTACATTTAGTCATTTAGCTGACGCTTTTATCCAAAGCGACTTACAAGTTCTGTACGACAAGCCATCAGGAAGAGCACAACTCTATCAGCTGAGTAACAATGTTCATCAAAGTGTTGAGTGCTACAGTGTAGGTTAGTTTATTAGGACAAGTGCATGACAGTATGGTTAGTTAGGGTTAGATTTTTTTTTCTTTTTTTTTTTTATTCAGATAATGGTTGAAGAAGTGCGTCTTTAGTCGACGGCGAAAGATTGGACGTGTTTCGGCTGTCCTAACTGGGGTGGGTAGTTCATTCCACCATTGTGGGGCAAGGACTGAGAATAGGCGACTTCTCTTTGATGACCCTCCCGGAGCTTGGATAGGAGTAGGTCTGAGGCGGCCAGAAGATGCAGAGCGTAGGGGTCTTGAGGGTGTGTAGTTAGAGACCATTGACCGGAGGTAGGCGGGAGCAGTTCCCTTTGCCGCACGGTATGCTAGGTCGAGGGCCTTGAAGCGGATTCGTGCAGCAATGGGGAGCCAGTGCAGGTCCCTAAGAAGTGGGGTGACATGGGCCGACTTTGGTAGGTTTGAGATCAGGCGGGCCGCTGCGTTCTGAATGAGTTGAAGAGGCTTAGTGGCAGTGGCCGGGAGGCCAGCGAGCAGTGCGTTGCACTGACGGTATGGTCTAAAATTTATATCACGGTATAATTTGAAGCATAGACGGTAACGGTATATATCACGGTATCATCGTTTTTGATAAAAAAAAATTTTTTATTTTATATATATATATTTTTTTTTTATAAAATATATATATTATATAATTAGACTTGTACTGGTATTATCTGCGAGACATCGCCACCACGCAACAAGCTCCACTGTCTGTGTGTACTCTAGTAGCCTCCAGCTACGGCCAGAATTCTCCGGAGCTGCACCTGGACCTATACTCGAGTAGCCTCGAGCAGAGCTACGGCCAGGATTCTCCGGCGCTGCACCTGGACCCTATTGTATTGGTATTATAACGTTAGCAAGCCCTCAGCTCGAATACGCATCGAATCAGTGTTATAAGACATTGATATCATGAGCTATCTGTAGCTACTGCATATATAACGTTAATACAACGCCTCAGTGAATTATTTAGTTCAATGGGACATTTCGTTTTGAACGGTGAACTAACTTGTGTTAACGTGAGCTAACAGGTAGCATACACGTCTCTAGTACTAGACTTTGTGGAGCGTTTGTTGATGTCAGGAGCTATCGGTAGCTGGCCGACTAGATACCGTTCGGTTAGACAATGCCCCATCATGTATTAAACTAAAGGTGAATAGTTGACTGGGTCATTTTGTAACGGTAGCTAAGCTAACGTTAGCTCAGGGAGACGCCGACAGCTCCCGTGTCCCGTCCCACTAGACTACTAGACCCGTGTTTACATGCGTGCGGTAGGGGCTGGCACGCCCACTGCGCGAAGCCTCCTAAATAACTTTTTCCAGTTCGCACATATCTATTATCTATGACTAATTCTATCTATTTTTAGGGGCAAATGCCAGTGAAATAGTCGCGCTGTGGTTACATGACGTCATTGCTATTTTAGAGCTGCACTACCGGTTACACGGTATACTCAAAATCCATACCGTAGAGCAAATTCATACCGTTTATACCGTATACCGTTTATACCGTCCACCCCTACGTTGCAGTAGTCGAGGCGGGAGATGACTGTTGATTGGACGAGGAGTTGGGTGGCTTCTTTTGTCAGGAAGGGGCGTATCCTTCTGACGTTGCTCAGGAGGAATCGGCAGGTTCTGGTTGTCGCTGCGATGTGAGCAGAGAAGTTCAACTGGTCGTCGAGGACAACACCAAGGTTCTTGGCGGTCGGGGACGCGGTCACAGCTGCATTCTCGACTGTGATGGAAAGGTCGGTCAGGGGGGAGGATTTGGCCGGCAGGTGGAGCAATTCTGTTTTGCTTAGGTTCAGTTTGAGGTGGTTGGTCGTCATCCAGGCGGAGATGTCGGACAGACAGGCCGAGATCCGCTCAGAGACGTGGATATCTGAGGGAGGGAAGGAGAGGAAGAGTTGAGTATCGTCGGCATAACAGTGGTAGGAGAAGCCATGAGACGTGATAATGTTACCCAGTGATTTAGTGTAGAGGGAGAAGAGAAGGGGTCCTAAAACCGAGCCCTGGGGGACACCCGTCCGCAGGGGGCGGGTGGCCGACAGGGTCCCTCTCCATGACACTTGGTAGGAGCGGTCATTGAGGTATGATGACAACCATGTCAGCGCAGAGCCAGCTACTCCCATTCCTGCGAGGGCCGCGAGGAGGATCTGGTGGTTGACTGTGTCGAAGGCTGCAGATAGATCTAGGAGAATCAGGACAGAGGAGAGGCCTTTCACTTTTGCTAAGTGAAGTGCCTCTGTGACCGCAATGAGGGCTGTCTCTGTGGAGTGACCAGTCCTGAAGCCTGACTGATTAGGGTCTAGGAGGTCATTCTGTAAGAGATAAGCAGTAAGTTGGTTGGATACAGCAATAGGCAACACTATAGGCAATAGGCAACACTAGGACAGGTATATCTTACAATTTTATTAAATATATTAGCCTACAACTATTCCGAGAGGAATAGACACCCTACTAATTGGCCACAGCTTCAGATTCTGTGGAATGCCCTCCCTGACCACCTCAGAGCACCACAGACCACTGCTTCCTTTAAAAGAGGACTAAAAACGTACAAAAGCCTTCTCTTAGTTTTAACCTTTTTATACACCCCTTGTGTGTTTTATCCCTTTTTTCTATGTTTTTATGCCTTGTTTTTACCCTGTAGCACTCTGAGATTTGGTTTCAAAATGTAAAGTGCACTATAAATTGAATGTATTATTATTATTATTACAGCTATTATTACACTAAACATTATCTATGTAGCGTCCAAAAATACTTTGAATGCGTTTTTTGCGATTCCAGCGGCGGGCCACTACGGCACCCTCCCCAACGCTAAGACCATGGGAAACATCTCGGAGCACCTCACCGGGGCCACACCGTCCATCCCCACCTCGCCGTCCCACGGCTCCCTCTACAGCACCTTCTCTCCCCCGCGCCAGCAGCAGCATGCCGTCCACAACCCCGGCTCCCACTCCGAGCTCTCCTCGCCCGTGTTCAGAGGGGACGTGACACTCGACCGCCGCCACAGGGCACACATCGCCAAGGTAACCGTCTGTAGTGTGGTAGTGAAAGGTTAACCTTCTGTAGTGTGGTTGTGAAAGGGTTAACCCTTTGTCGTGTGGTAGTGAGAGGGTTAACCTTCTGTATTGTTGCAGTGAAAGATTAACCGTCTGTAGTGTGGTAGTGAGAGGGTTAACTTTCTGTAATGTTGCAGTGAAAGGTTAACCTTCTGTAGTGTGGTAGTGAAAGGGTTAACCCTTTGTCGTGTGGCAGTGAAAAGGTTAACCTTCTGTATTGTCTCAGTGAACGGGTTAACCGTTTGGTAGTGTGGAAGTGAAAGGGTTAAAGGTGCTGTAGATAACATTGAGCCACTAGATGTCCCACTACTAGAGCACCTAAGATGTCAACGTGTCTCAACTAGCAGCACGTTTTTTTTAATCAACTTTTTCTCCCCCTTTTTCTGTATTTTTCTCCCATCCCAATTTAGTCGTTATGCCAATTCCCTTCCCTCCCTTCCTGGTCGTTGCGCACATTTGCCCCCCACTTGCCGGTCTAGGTAGGGTTGAAGACTATCACACATGTCTCCTCCGATACACGCGGAGTCAGCCAGCCGCTTCTTTTCACCTGACAGCGAGGACTCTCACTGGGGAAGTGTAACGCGTGGGAGGATCACACTACCTCACCCAGATCCCTCCCTCGCTGTGCAGGCGCCCCGACCGACCTGTAGGAGTCGCTGTTTTACAACGACCAGGACCCACCCCACCGGCTTCCCACCCGCTGACACTGCCAATTGTGTCAGTATGGACGACCGACCAAGCCGGAGGTACCGCTGGCAGCTGGATTCGATCCCACTGTCTCTGCGGTGGTAGGCAGACGCTTAGTCCGCTGCGCTACCCGGCCGCCCCTCAACTAGCAGCACGTTTAATGCAATCGAGTGCATTCCACTCGGGGGAAATGGGAAGTAGGGAGGGGATACATACACACGGCACGCAACATGTAAACAACAACATTCAATTTGGGCCCGCCACATTTATTTTTAAGTGATATATTCATGAATCATTCATTTCTTTGGGGTTAAAAGCAATACTTTTATTCTGCACCTTTCTTACGTGGTTACGTGGATGGATTATAAAATAAATATATATATATAATAATAATTTTAATG
This sequence comes from Notolepis coatsorum, assembly GCF_963971535.1. NCBI lineage: Eukaryota > Metazoa > Chordata > Actinopteri > Aulopiformes > Paralepididae > Notolepis > Notolepis coatsorum. The sequence goes on along the minus strand of NW_028174871.1, from coordinate 42,923 downwards.
GTTAGTCAATTTTTTTTTATTTATAAATGTATAACACCTTTAACTCACAACAGACCAGTGAATTGTGAGATTGAGGCGGTGTAAGCATCTGCCTTTAAATTATTTATTTGAAGAGTGGCGGGAAACATTAGGGAGAGAGAAGGAGGATGATTCCAACCCCATTACATGCTATGCACTTTCAGCCACACATGAGCCACCAGGACACCTGTCTACATGTATTTATTTTTAACTGAACAAAGAACCAGAGTGTTTTAGAGTGTTTTCTGAAATGCTGTTATCAATTGACATGTGATCGTGATTCTCTCTCTTAGTGCCTTAAAAAGAGGGTTCTAAAAGTGGCTCACCGATAATTACAAGCCACAGAACCACACTCTTTGGTATCATTAATTAAGGACCTTTCCTTCGAATAGTAACAGTCCTGTGGTTGCAGAGGGAAGAGGAATTACACTCTACAACTCTGGGCTGGGTTGGGCTGAAGTTATGTGCAAACCAAGTGAGTACACACTATAACCCAAAAATATGAGTTTATCTGCTAATGAGATCATTCACTCCTGCTAGACAGGAACACCTTTATTTAGTGTTGTTTCTGTGGACGATTTAAATTGTCCCTCTAAATCCAGTGACAATACTGTTACAGGTGGAGGGGGTAGGATCCAAACGCAGGACAGTAGCAGAGTTTAACCCAACCAGGGTATATTTATTGTAGAAACGTCAGGAAACTAAAACAGAAACTATACTACTGTAAGTACGTATTATATGTATACTATAATACTGTAAGTATGTGTTATACAGTATATATACTATAATACTGTAACTACGTATTATATATATAATTATACTATATATACTATAATACTGGGCTAGGGCTAGAGGAGGATGCAGGGGACATTTTGTCCATGGCAGAGGGGGCAAGAGAGGGGCAGAGGTGTGTGTGTTTGTGTGTGTGTGTGCGTGTGTGTGTGTGTGTGTGTGTCTGTGTGTGTGCGTGCGCGCATGTGTGTGTGTGTGTGTGTGTACTCATTAACATTGTTTTGAATTTAAATGGGTGAGACTCCACTTGAGTCACGCGTCTGCAATTACAATGTGTTCTAATGAGATGTAAAGCCATTTTAACCCTTTCACTGCCACACGACAGAAGGTTAACCCTTTACTATCACACAACCGACGGTCGTGTGGCAGTGAAAGGGTTAACCGGCTGTCGTGTGGCAGTGAAAACCTTCTGTGTATTGTCGCAGTGAAAGGGTTAACTGTTTTGGTTAGTGCGGCAGTGAAAGGGTTAACAGGTTATATAACATGTCATGTCTCTCTGAGAAGCACATTAAGGATGTGCTCCGTCACGACTGTATTTAAGTCGAGTCAAGTCAGATGTATTCGTATAGCCCAGAATCACATTGCGTGTCTCAATGGGCTTCACACGCCCACAATGGAACGACAGCCCCTTGTTTAAGACCCAGTGAAATATAGTTCAGTCTGGTTATTGATATACTGTTTAGGGCATTATTAAGAATCTCTGTATCTCTGTAACATGCGCGCCCTCGTGGCGCATACCATAGTGCCTCGCACACCTACGCGCCCGTCCCGGGTTCGCCTCCCGCTCCCGGGGGATAATTTGTTGCATGTCTTCCCCACCTCTTCTCCCGTTCACCCTCTCCTCTGTCGGTCATGTCTGACCAGAAAAAGCCAGAAAAGCGCTAAAATAAATCTTTAAAAAAAAATAAAAGAATCTCTGTAACACGTCTTGTAATCCATCATTACAATTGACCCGCCCTCTTTTCTCGATCCTCCAATCACAACCTGGCTTGCGGGAAGCAAGGGTTGATTGGAGGATCAATAGAAGAGGGCAGGGCTTGAGATAACATACTCACGAGCCGAGAGCCGAGCCATCCTATCAAGCACTGTGCCTGGGGGCCCCGCCTCTTTCCAGGGGCCCCTGCCAATGGGAAAAGGGGAAAACATTTGAAAAAATATCTCAGAAAAAGGATGAATGGATCATAAAGAAATCTTTAATTGTCTTCAAACGACCACATTCATAAAATAGATTCTACTTGTTAATCGATATCCAGCCTAAGACGTTGCTGCTTGTTAGAACTTTGATTATATGTTTTCTTTGCAACTTATGCCCGTTTTCCACTGCATGGTACCTACTCGACTCTACTCTACTCTACTCTGCCTTTTCGGTTTTCCATTGCCAAAATTTGCGGATGGTACCTGGTACCGGGTACTTTTTTAGTACCGGCTTTGTTGAGGTTTCAAGAGGGTAGAAGCGATACCAGAAAAGTGACGTGAAACACTGCAGACCACTGATTGGTCAGAAGAGAGAATCGTCACTACGTTATCATTGCGCTACAAGGGAGACGTCCTGCGCAAATCGCAACACCGCCATCTTTATATAGCTCGCGTAGCATTCATTATTTGTTTGCAGCAGGGACGAAGTGCAATAAACAAAAAGGGATACATTCACTGTGTATTCTGCCTCATTTATTGATGAAACAAAACCAACATCAACACAATTTACCACCAAGAGCGGAGAGTTTAGTCTTGCTGATTTGTTAGCTTACGTGCTAATGTGATTGCGTTTTACCACTATAATAGTTAGCATTGTGGCTAGCGTACACAGTGTGCAAAGATCAATATAACTCGCTATTGATTGTTTATACTAGTAACTAGTTAATGCTACTAGAATAGACACAACGTGAGGTAATCATCATCATCCATTTTAAACCGGTTATTACCTAATGCTAACGTTAGTAGAATAGACACGAAAGGTAACGTTAACGCTAGTAGAATAGACATGAGAGGTAATGTTAACGTTAGTAGAATAGACACGAGAGGTAACGTTAACGCTAGTAGAATAGATACGAGAGGTAATGTTAACGTTAGTAGAATAGACACAAGAGGTAACGTTAACACTAGTAGAATAGACACGAGACGTAACGTTAACGTTAGCAGAATAGACACAACGAGAGTCTGGTTAATGTTGTTATTGATTGATTGATTGAAAACTGTGTTTACTCTGGCTGGCTTGCTCCAAGCCCTCACGGACATAGCTATGCTCACGGAGCTCTCATGCTGTACGCCAGCGGCCCCGCCTCCCCATACGGAGACAAACGGAGTAATACCTGCAGTGGAAAACGAACGAAGTACCAGGTACCTAAAGCGCGTAGAGTAGAGTAGGTACTATGCAATGAAAAAAAGGCGTTTGATTCACCAATAGAATCATTTCACCATAGCAGAAAGGTATCAAACAACAACATCTGGTTTATCTTATCCACACGTTTAAATACAAAATATTATCACGACTAGTATTACTGACTGATTGAATCCTGCCATTCCACTACTATTATCACTACTATTACTATGTTCTATGTTCATTACTATTACGCGTGACTTGACTTGACTTGAAATGCCAAAGCAGAAATCCAACGAGCTGAAATGCAACGCAACGCATCAGTAACGCGATGATGCATCAGCAACGGATTCTCTGATTCGACATGAATGCATTTCTATCGGAGAGTGAGAGACATTCATCAGTGACCAGCGCCCAGTTTCACGGCCTCTGGTAGTCAGCGGACGCCTTTTCTCGTGCTACTTTGCAGACTGTTATTGTATGTGTTCAGTGTTCACTAGGGCTGTCCCCGACTAAGGATTTGGATAGTCGACTTTGATTGGCCGAAATTGGCCGATAGTCGACTAATAGTCGACTATCCCCCTGAATGCAAAAAAGAAAAAAAGTATATAAATAAATATATATATATATATATATATATATATATTTTTATAAATAAATATATATATATATATATATATATATATATTTTTTTTTTTTATTCCATTTGGGCTGTGGGGGGTGCTTAATGTCTGAAGGAGTCGACTGAAGGCTCCTTGTCCTCTGCTAAAGCATGCAATTGGTCCACTGATGGATACATCTTGATATTTGTCTACTCTAGTGTGTTCATTAGACGGATAAAATCCTCTTTCAGTGCCTTCAGTGTTTTCTTAGGCAGTTAGCCTCGCTGGTATGCACGCCATTAGCGTTAGCCGCGCTTCTAGGCCTCTTTGCTTTTGGAAAGAATGATGATTTTTTTTTAAAGATAATAATAATAAAAAAAGTATAATATTTTTTTTAGGTTTTTTACTAAGAGGTTGGCAGTCGACTACGGCTCCTTTCGATCGATTAGTCAACTATTCGACTAATAGGGGTCAGCCCTAATATATATATATATATATATATATTTTTGCATTCGACTAAGAGGTTGGCAGTCGACTACGACTCGGTCGGTTAGTCGACTATTCTACTAATCGGGGTCAGCCCTAGTGTTCACCCTGAATTGAACAGGAAACCGAGCGAACCCGCTGTAATGTAATCATCCTCGTCCCGCAGTACGGCTACCCTCCGGAGCGCAGGGGCGCTGCCGCCAGCATCGTCCCGCAGACCACCATCACGGCGCAGTCCCTGCAAGGGAAGACGGTGAGTGGCACCAAGTCCTCTGTCCGCTCTCCTCTGTCCTCAGTGGACGAGGTTTTACGGGTCGACTTGTCTCCTCCCGCCATCCATGAATCACTTTTGATTGTCGGCCTAGATGTTGGACAGAATAGGAATAGGAGTGGACAGATGGACTTTGCTCTCCCTTCACTCACATGCGAATACAGACACGCTGACAACGCGTACACACACGCGCACACGCACACACACACACACACACACACACACACACACACACAGACGGATGCGCACAGACACACACACACGTGTGTATACATGCAGGCACACACACTTCCGTGCACACAAGCACACACACACACACACACACACATAAGCACACAAGCACACACACACACACACACACACACACACACACACACACACACCACAAGCCTTTCTCCAAATAATATGCTCCATTTTACTCTGAATGGTCTTATCACAGCTGTCTGGTGTCTCTCCCGGCAGCTGTGTGTGTGTGTGTGTGTGTGTGTGTGTGTGTGTGTGTGTGTGTGTGTGTGTGTGTGTGTGTGTGTGTGTGTGTGTGTGTGTGTGTGTGTGTGTGTGTGTGTGTGTGTGTGTGTGTGTGTGTGTGTGTGTGTGTGTGTGTGTGTGTGTGTGTGTGTGTGTGTGTGTGTGTGTGTGTGTGTGTGTGTGTGTGTGTGTGTGTGTGTGTGTGTGTGTGTGTGTGTGTGTGTGTGTGTGTGTGTGTGTGTGTGTGTGTGTGTGTGTGTGTGTGTGTGTGTGTGTGTGTGTGTGTGTGTGTGTGTGTGTGTGTGTGTGTGTGTGTGTGTGTGTGTGTGTGTGTGTGTGTGTGTGTCCTCGCAGTCCTCGCGGTGCGTAATTGACATATGGTAATTGACTGACGGCACCATTGTCTACGTGACACACAGGCAGCGCGACACAAATCAAATTGTCTTCGGCTGCTCCCACTCGCAAATAATCGGAACACATTACGCTTTCGCAAATAATTGAACGAGCGGTGATTGATATTTCTTTGGGAAACAGTCGTTTGTGCTCTGAATAATGTGGCGGTGGTGACGCAACCGTGTTTTTCACAAAGCTTTTTTTGCAATTTCCTGTTGTCTAATGAAAGGAATGTTGTCCTCTGTGGTGGCGCCTCTCCGCAGCGCTTGTTGCTTGAATCCAAACGTGTTCTGCTCATTGTTATTCAGAGGGGGCTGGCTTATAAAGGCCTGAAGTATGAAGGGGGGGAACGGAATTGCAGAGGTGCTCGATTCGTCTCTAGCGGATCAAGCGGCAGAGAGAAAAATGTCGACTTCACATTCACAACAAAAGAAGAAACTTAAATAGTCAAATAAAAACGAACTTGTAAAACCATAGTTTCATTCCAAAGTGAGACCATTCACCATATAAAGACATTTATACAAATTATCTATATACATTTAATAAAAAAATAAATGTATATATAAATGATGTATATACATATATATTAGGGGTGTAAAGGTACACGTATCCATACCAAACCGTTTCAGTGTGTACCGTACCGTACCGAACGGCTGTGTACCGAACGAATACAACGGTATGTTAACCACTAACGAACGTCCACCGGGGGCTGTTTTTTTCACAATCCAATATAATAATAATATTTTTTTATTTATTTTTTTCAAGTCGATTATTAATTTCAATATAGAATATTCGTTGACAGCCCTACAAGTACGATTAGTTACTGCACACTACATCACCCCTGAGTGGAACATGGAAAGCCACACTTGCCCCCCACTGTACCGAAAACCCATACCGAACCTTGACTTCAAAACCGAGGTACGTGGGGCGGCTGGGTGGTGCAGCGGACTCCGGCTGTCGGCGTTGCCTCCGGCTTGGGCCAGCCGTCATACTAACTCAATTGGCAGTTAGCGGGTGGAAGTCGATGGGTGGTAATCTGGACGTTGTGGACAGCGACTCCTACAGGTCGGTTGGGGGACGCCTGCACAGCAGAGACAGGAAATGGCGGGGGTAGTGTGAGCCTCCCACACGTTACACCTCGCCAATGAGAGTCCGCGCTGGCAGGTGAAAAGATGTGACAGGCTGCCTCCTCGTGTATCGGATACATGTATCGGAGGGGACACGTGATGCAAGGCTTCTATCCTCCCTAAGACTGACCTGTGGGGGGCATATGCGAGCAACGTTCAAGACAGGGGAGGGGAGAATTGGCACAGTGGAATTGGGATGGGAGAAAAATAGAAAAAGTGGATAAAAAAAATAAACGAGGTACGTACCGTACAGTTACACCCCTAATATATATACATTTAAGATTTTGTTAGTATTTGGTCCCATTTCTAATGAAACTGTTATTTTTGTTTAGTTTTCCAAGTTCGTTTTTTTAATACACAGAAAACAACGGTAGCTTTTTCTTTGAGGAGCAGTGTGACATGTGCATGTGGATATAGCACAAGGCAAGCATTAGATTCATGCTTTACTTTACCTCTACCAAAAACAAATGCTCTGAAAAAGACGGTAATGTATAGAGCAGTTGCTTATTTAAATAAAATACCCAGAAATATAACTATGGTAAGGAACAAATTTATGTTAAAAAAAAAGTTTTAGATTGCGCTCATGAATAATGAGTTACATTTTGGTCATTGACTTATTATGGAAATTAGTATGGAAATATAAAGGTGATCGGTGACTTGAGAAAAGTTATGCTATATTATGAGTTAAAATCATATAAATGATTTTGACAATGATTTTGACCTGTTTTGTTCTTATGGACTGACTGAATGTAATTTGTATTTTATGGTTGGAGAATTGTGATATCTAACTTATGAATATTGAGTGAGCTTTTATTCACTGTTTTGTTCGTTGTGATGTTTTCTTGTGAGTACTTCAATGTTTGTGGTTTTATTTTTATTTTTTAACTTTTTTGTGTGTGTTTGTATTTTTAATGTTTGGACCCCAGGAAGAGTAGTCTCACTTTGGTGTAGACTAATGGGGATCCACAATAAAACAATAAAAACAACAATGTGACCTGTGTGCTGTGTGTAGCCAGAGGAGCTGACCCTACTGCTCATCAAGCTGCGGCGGCAACGGGCGGAGCTCACCAGCCTGAGAGAGCACACTGTAGCACAGCTCATGACCCTGGGCCTGGAGGGCCCCACTGCCAAGGTCAGGACACTGCACTGTGCACGCACCTGTGTGTGGTGTGGTGTGGTGTGGTATTGCACAAGGTCGCTCTGTGTGTGTGCGTGTGTGTGTGTGTGTGTGTGTGTGTGTGTGTGTGTGTGTGTGTGTGTGTGTGTGTGTGTGTGTGTGTGTGTGTGTGTGTGTGTGTGTGTGTGTGTGTGTGTGTGTGTGTGTGTGTGTGTGTGTGTGTGTGTGTGTGTGTGTGTGTGTGTGTGTGTGTGTGTGTGTGTGTGTGTGTGTGTGTGTGCGTGTGTGTGCGCACAAGTATGTATGCTTTACATGCGATTTGTGCAGGTTGTGTGAGCATAAGTGTGGGCTGGCAGTGGCGTTGTGTGTGTGTGTGTGTGTGTGTGTGTGTGTGTGTGTGTGTGTGTGTGTGGGGGGCCCCTGGGCAGTGTGTATGCTTGCTTGCTTGCGTGCGTGCGTGCATGATTGCGCTACTTCCCCATCCTGGCGTCCTCGGCCTGAGGTTGTTGTGGTGCTGAGGGCCAGGTTAGCATGCATCCCAGTGGATGCATCGTGCTGCATAACGTCCCCCGTCTGTCTCTGCCCCTGTGGTTCAGTGGTGCGTAGGGTGGGAAACTACCGTCAGCCACCGGCCAAGTACCCATCCTGTGGGGACAAAGGCAGGTGATATTGGGCTGTGGCTGGCTCGTACGGTTTCTCTACTCTACCAGCCACTTCGGCAGGTGACATCATCTGGATGTTCTATTGCAGAACATCCAGTTTGGCAGGTATATACAGGTGTTAGCCAGTGGACAGACAGTTAGTTCCCTGCCTTAGTGGCGTGTGTCTTCAACTCTGGTTTGAAACTCCCTGTTATGCAGAATTTCATCTGATATTATTTTGGTTTGAACTGTTCATCGGTCATCAAATAGGCTACCGTTCAATCCAGTAATACTTGGGGGGAAATATACCAACAGTTGACCTCTCTCAAACGCTGCCCTCTTTTCTTGATCCTCCAATCGCTGTATTTTTTTTTGTCAGAGGGAAGCAACAGTTGTGATAGGTCAGGATCCAAAAAGGGCTGAGTTTGAGATAGGGCCATTGTGCATCAGTGTTGGGGTTGGATTTCAATTCAAACTATTCGGGAAGTAGATTTTCCTCACAGTTCATATACATAATATTTTAAATAGAAATGTTCAAATTGAGAATGATTACCATATCACTAGCAAACGTACTGAATTGATTTAATTGAAAAGACAATTGACTCCAACCCCGCCATGCATGGGGTTGTGTAATCTGTGTGCTATATTATGCTATACGATTCCAAGATTTCACTGCAGCATGGCATGAGTGTTGCATTGCTGGCTTGTTGGCAAATTAATTTACTGTGTGTTTGAGTTTTATTATATGAGATACTTGGCAAGTTGTGTTATTCAATGTGCAGCAGGTTACATGGGAAAGGGACATGGATTTATTATTTTCTTTTACATAAAGTGGTACGAAATACTTGCCTGGCCAATAGCTTACTTACCGAGCCTCGTAGTCGGAAGTTCTGGCTGTATGCCGGCTGAACCAGGCAGCTACAGACACACAGCGTATGGTGACCGTTAACACAAATTATTTCAAGCCACACCACAACATGCAAACAAAAGGTTTTAACCACCCACAACAGAGTACACAGCCATAACTCCACGGGGCTCTGTAAGTCAGCTAATGGCATCACATTAATAATGGCGATTACTGTACTGGCATTAAAGTATTTCTACTTTAAGATTATGCATGAGCAGTCTTTTATTTTGGTCGTAAAGGACCGTTTTTTATGACTGAGCCATAATAGCCAATAGCTGCCCTTACTTTAATGGGTCCTTTGACATTTTGAAATGTATTCTGTTGTTTTTTCTTAAACAGTAACTTGGCACATAAAGGTTGCCATGTACTTGGCTCTTTAGCGTTACTCATCAAAACCAATGAGCACTGCTAGCCGTGAGTTAAGAAGCGTGCCTGCCGTCAGTGGCGTCCATTGGTTTGGATTTGGAATGCTAGAAAATTATAACATGCTGTTTCTTGGTTAACTGAAGGGTATTACAGGAAGTTCCCTCTGGCAATGTGTCAAGTAGGCCACCTGATGAAGACAAATGGCAGAATTGACATATCCCAAACCCTGCCCTCTTTACTCAACCTCCAATCACAACTGTCCTCGGACAAACAGGAAGCAACGGTTGTGATTGGAGGATCAAGAAAAGAGGGCAGGGTTTGAGATATTTCGATTACAATTCAAAATGTCAAGATATCTCCTAAAGGAATTATTTCAATTATAAAGTTTATTATAAGTTAATAACTATGTGCCTGTGTGTACATATGTATTATAAATTATCACTTATCCTCCTCTCTACATCTCTTTCTTTAAGTTCCTCTCCCCTTCCTGTTTCAACATCCCCCTTTTCCTGCCTCGGTCCCCCTCTCTCTTTACTTCTCCTGTTCTCCCTCCACTCGTCTCTCGCCCCTTCTCTCCTCTGTTAATCTCTCACACCCACTCCTTCCCTTCGCCTCTCTCACCTCTTCTCTCTCTCCCTCACTCTCCCACTCTCCCTCCTCCAGTCCTCTGACCTCCCTTTCTCTCTTTTGTCTGACTCTCCTCGACCAGCGGTTCACTTTCACATTCAGTCGATCCGATCAGTTTGATCCAAACGTAAACAAAAGGGGGTAGTAGTAACGTCTCGCCATCTACAGAGCAAACTATTCAAGAATGCATCGTGAAATGTGAATATTCCACATTGATATGGTAAAAAAAAATAAAAAGGTTTGCGACTTTAGAATTAAAATGCTGGAAGAACCTTTGTCACCATGAGAAAGTTGTCCTCGTGAACTTTATCTACGGTCATGAATGTGTTCTACGTATGTATTCTATCGGACTGACTGAAGTGAAAATGAACTGGGCCGCATGCCCACGTACCTATCTCCTGTTCTCCATCTCTCTTTAACTCCATCTCTCCTTCCTATGTGGTGCCTGTTCTCCATCTCTCTTTAACTCCATCTCTCCTTCCTCTGTGGTGCCTGTTCTCCACCTCTCTTTAACTCCTTCTCTCCTTCCTCTGTGGTGCCTGTTCTCCATCTCTCTCTAACTCCTTCTCTCCTTCCTCTGTGGTGCCTGTTCTCCATCTCTCTTTAACTCCTTCTCTCCTTCTTATGTGGTGCCTGTTCTCCATCTCTCTTTAACTCCTTCTCTTCTTCCTCTGTGGTGCCTGTTCTCCATCTCTCTTTAACTCATTCTCTCCTTCTTCTGTGGTGCCTGTTCTCCATCTCTCTTTAACTCCTTCTCTCCTTCTTATGTGGCGCCTGTTCTCCATCTCTCTTTAACTCCTTCTCTCCTTCTTATGTGGTGCCTGTTCTCCATCTCTATTTAACTCCTTCTCTCCTTCTTCTGTGGTGCCTGTTCTCCATCTCTATTTAACTCCTTCTCTCCTTCTTCTGTGGTGCCTGTTCTCCATCTCTCTTTAACTCCTTCTCTCCTTCTTCTGTGGTGCCTGTTCTCCATCTCTCTTTAACTCCTTCTCTCCTTCTTCTGTGGTGCCTGTTCTCCATCTCTATTTAACTCCTTCTCTCCTTCTTCTGTGGTGCCTGTTCTCCATCTCTCTTTAACTCCTTCTCTCCTTCTTCTGTGGTGCCTGCCGTAGACTGAGGTTCTGTCCCACCACCTCCAGAGGAATCTAGTTTACCTGGACAGCCAGGTGAGGTCTTTTCTGGTTCTGCCTCCACTCTTCCAAACTGCTTCCAAAACCAGATGCCTAAAATAAGTTGAACCCTTTCACTGCCACACTACAAAGGGTCAACACTTTCACTACCACCCTACAGAAGGTTAACCTTTCACTACCACACTACAGACGGTCAACAGAGCGTTAATCCTTTGTAGTGTGGTAGTGAAAAGGTTAACCTTCTGTAGTGTGGTAGTGAAAGGGTTAAACTTGTGTGTGTATGTGTGTGTGTGGGGGGGGGGGGGGGGGGGTTGTCGTGGTAACACTTGATTTTGATGGTCCATATCTCAACTGTTTCGAGTATTAGTATGTCAGCAGTTCATTCAGGCATTCAGACGCTTATCAGTAGCTATCAAATACTCCTGCATGTATATTAATTATACATTAAAGGGATAGTTAGGATTTTTGGAACCGTAGCCCCATTCCCTACTTACCAACGATGTTGTCCATTGGTGGAATCCTTACTCGGTACAGTCCATGCTGTTCCTCATACTAGCTCCGGCTAGTTAGCCACGGACAAATGCCAAAAGTCAATGGGGTCGAGCTCCTGTCTGTACAGGCTGACTGAAGCTCACTGAAACGTACTCCACGGCGCACACTAAGTAGATCTCAGTCCGCTTTCAGTCTGCTGCACGGACAGGAGCTCGACCCCCTTGACTTAGTTTGCGGCTGACTAACTGGAGCTAGTACGAGGAACAGCATGGATTGTGTCGATTAACAACATCCTTGGTAAGTGGCATATGGGGCCAGGGTTCCAAAAATCAGTGTTAACAAACTGGTGTTAGTTTTATTTGATGCCTCTTGGAACTAAACCTTTTTGGCAGGGAACTCACTCGTTGTTTTTAATTAGCCAAGAAGCACCACTCCAGCCGGGTTCATTTTGGCAAATTTTATATTTGGCGAACATTTTGTTCCTCAAAGTAATAACAACTGACAACAGGTGATTATGACGAGAAGAGATTCACACAGTCTCTGTTAAGTATTAGTTATTAGTCTAATAGATCAGACGTTTTATCTGCAAAGAGAGTGCAATCAACTTTGTCTTTAAAGGCCCCTGTTCTGTACTCTTAATTATTTATACTGGACCACTGCTGTTTTTTTCCTCATCCGAGTTCTCCTCCGTATCATGCATCTTTTATGCCCTTCACAATCCTCCTGTCATCGGTTTCTTAAAAGCCGAATTGGGTTTTAGCTTGCTCTTCTGTAACACTTTGTGCAGTAAGCCTGGCGGTACCGTCCCGACCGGGTCCATATTCTAGCGTATGTTCATGTTCCAGCCCTCTTCACTCAGCAACAACAGTAGTTTGAATGTAACGAGTACAAGTCCTTCCTGCCGAGAGGCGGGAGAAACACCCTCCTACGTGTGCGGTCCTCTCTGAAACAACCCCAGGCAGAGGTGTCTCACTGCTGTAAGATGAAAACCAGTCCTCCCGATTAAGTCATTCATGCATTTCCCTAATAAAATAATGTTTTGAATGGGGCCCAGGACATGAAACTCGCTCAACCCATTAAAAAAAACATTTTAATCTTTAATTAATAAAATAAATGGACTTTCAGGTTTTCTTCCGGCCAGTAGCGGCGTAGTGGCTTTTTATTTTTATAGTCTCTTTCTACTTTCTAAATTACTTCTCTATTGTAATGCACTGAAGCATTTCCTAGCTCTTTTGTCCAGCTATTTGGGTGACATCTAAAGCATAATAAAAAACTGTTGTAAGCACCCTAGTGAGTTGTTCTGCTAATGAACGAGGGAATAAGAAAGCACACGTTTACTTAATGAGGGATGAGACTGTTGTAAGCTACGAAGCCTAACGCCACGTGCGTAAAGCCGGAGGCTACAGGACAGACTGTAATTTAACTTGCAGCGTGATATAAATATAGCTTGTTCTGGTGACTTGATCTAAACACGAGCCAGGATGCGTTATATAGCAGAAATGTACTAACTGCAGGGCAAAAAGCTTCATATTAAATAAACTCATTGCGTGGCATACTGCTCAACACACAGTGGTTGGACTAAAGTGATGGAATCGTGGCCTCAATGCATTAGGACGCCTTTGCTATCTGCCCCCAAGTTCTGTTGACTTGCATATTTCATATTACAACATCATTAGAGATGCTGAATTATTAATATTTTGAGTAGACAAGATAGATCACATACCTGGCATATCAGGCATGTACTCCTTCTCGCCTGTTTCCATGGCAATACACAAGAGTATTATGAAGACAGAAATAGGGAGCACTGCACTAGGTAAAGACATTATAATGATGGTAATGCTGAAGGTAAAAAATAATTGGGTGTTCTTCAAGGATAGGGCAAATAATATATAATCAAATACAGTGACTGTCCAGCTTACTTACAAAATACATTGAAAATGTAAATGTATTGATCGCCGTGAGAGTTGAAGCGTCAGTGATCCCTGCATCAATAAAGGACTTTTACATTTTCAATCAGAGTGCCTCAGATTCTATTTTCAGACTGCCAACCTCTACCATGGACTTCCTTTTAAGTAAGCTGGTATTTAGTCCTACTCAGAATATTGTGCTCATTAATGTATTGTGTGACCCAGGATACCAGATCTCTCCTTTACTTGACTCTTGATTCACCTCCTTCACTTGGACTGTATGGCCATGTCCTCTGGGCAGGGGTGTAAAGTACTTGAGTAATTGTACTTCATTACAATACTTAAGTACTGTTTTTGGGGATTTGTACTTTACTCAAGTATTATTAGGTTTGTATACTTGTACTTTTACTCAATTACATTTCATAAGATTTTTTTTTTTTTTTTTGTATTTTTTTTTTTTATTATTTTTTAAACAAACACATAAACAAACATGACAACACACAATAGGATATACAAATACACATATGCTCCAGCTCGTACCCCCCTCTCCCGGACCCCCCATTGGATAATCCAACCATTATAATTTGTTCCTAACCAGACACTACCATTATATGCTGGCTTTTATTCTCTCCACCACTTCTAACCACATTGCCATTTTGGATTCATTGAGACCCAAAATTCTAGCTGTTGATATTTCTTGATAAATCACATCGAGATATGTAAGAATCCAGACCTTACGGCACATTTTTTCCGGTTGAAACCATCGTGATGCTATCAGCTTTTTAGCCACTGTGATACCGGATAAAACCAATCTCTTTAGCTGTGGAGGTACTGCATGCTCAAAGACATCATTCAGCAGTAATACAGAGGGGTGTACAGGTATATCCAGAGTTAAGAGATTTGACAATTGCTGGGTCACTTCTTTCCAAAATATCTTAACTGGTGGGCAGTCCCAGTACATGTGCATAAATGTCCCTTCATCCCCATTTGTACATAAGGAGCATTTGGAGTCTTGTTTAAGACCCATTTTGTTCAGTCTTATAGGAGTTAAGTATGTCCTGTGAATATAGTTAAGATTGATTTGTTGATGGTCCGGGTTCCTTGATGCAAGGCGTACATTTGCCCAGGCTTCTTGAATTTTTTTTTTTACTCCTTACATTTAAAATGCAGACCTACAAAGTACAAATCTCGCAGGTCCAACCATTTTAATTAGTATATTTGTTTCTCTGGCCGAACTAACGTTAACATTATTAATCCTGCGGCCGCACTTTATTTAAAAACAGCCAATCAAATCCCCATCAATGGAAAATGAACCCGCCCTTACCCATGCTGATTGGTCCTTGTGTAAGACTAGAAAGCGGGGATCTTTGATTAAACACCTGCTATCGGAAGAATAGGCGGTCAGAAAAAAAGTTTAAACTTTTTAGTACTTAAGTACATTTAAAAGTAGAAACTTTTTAACTTTTATACTCAAGTGTGTTTTTAGCCAGATACTCTGACTATACTTGAGTACGTTTCTGAGACGGTACCCATACTTTCACTTAAGTATAATTGCTGGGTACTTTTTACAGCCCTGCCTCTGGGGCTTGAAGTAAACATTGGTAAATAAGGTTTGCTCGGGCGAAGCCTGATCAGGACAGACGTCTAAATGGGCTGGTGTATTTTTAGATCGCAGGTTAGGACACGGGTTCCCGCGGTTCCTGCATTATTGAACATCATCGCTGTGTGGGAATGAAAATATGGAAATGTGCGATGGGGGGAGAGGAGACACACTTGGGAGTTGAACACAAAGCACATACAGTAGGTGGGAATCGCAGACCAGTCTGGAGCTTGTAGATGCCAAAATGATGCCGTGTTTGGGTGCTAGCCATGCATTATTAAAAGGGGAATTGATTGCTTTGCTAGAAAGTGCTCGTAACCAGGGAGCTAGTTTGCTATCTTTCTTGGTTTATCCTTTTTATCACGTAGGAGCACAACTTTGAGAAACATTTGTAAGACTAAAAGCTATAATATAATGCCTGCTGTGAGTGTGGGTACTTTGAAGCACCATCATACCTATAATTATTGTAAATAACTTATGCTGAAGTAAATGTCTTTACACTCTATGTACTGTATGTCTGTGAAGAAGACTGGTTGGTTATCTGTGAGCTCTATTCGGTTCTTTAGTGAAAACGCAACTCGAATATTACCGGTTATTTATTCTTGTATCTTTTCACCTCAGGGCTCAAATGAGAAATCTGCTTCTCACCTTGGAACACAGCAGGCTCATGAATCGTTGTGCTTTTCTTCTCACAATGGAGACCCGTCATAAAATAGACCTCTGACCCATTTTGGATCCAATCCATAGAGAGGCAGTGTGTTAGATTAACAGCTGGAGCCTCTACTAACGACCTACCGCTGTGCTGTTGTATGCTGTTCTTTCCCCCTTCGGCTAACGCTCCACTAGACGAAGGAGAACGAGCCTCTTATCTTCATGATTCACACTATGATCGAGAACTCTGCACCCAGGCCTCAACTCTACCAGCAAGTAAGGTCTTGGGCAGAACGGGGCTTACATCAGCTTCAATACAACCCACTCGGCAAGCGGGATTCCCAACCGTGTGAAACTTTGACATGAAGAACATGGTGAAGGGTATCATAAGCACATTATGAGCATGTCTTTTTTTAATGTTTTTATTTCCCTTTTCTTACATACATAAAACAAGACAACACAATACAGTAATTCTAATAATAATAATAAAAACAACAATAATGAAATAATAAAAATAAAACAGACTATAAAGGTGCACATTATGAGCATGCCATATATATACATATTGTTTGTGCACGTATAGGTTGCTTTCTGTCTCTATATACAGTATATATATATGGAATGTGTGTGTGTGTGTGTGTGTGTGTGTGTGTGTGTGTGTGTGTGTGTGTGTGTGTGTGTGTGTGTGTGTGTGTGTGTGTGTGTGTGTGTGTGTGTGTGTGTGTGTGTGTGTGTGTGTGTGTGTGTGTGTGTGTGTGTGTGTGTGTGTGTGTGTGTGTGTGTGTGTGTAGGTAATTACACATGTACATCTTTAAGTATCATAATATAGTCATACAAAATTCATAATGTATTATAATACATCCCACAATAAATGTTATAATGCATTACAATGCATTACATTGTCAGTAAGCTAGCTTGTGTACGTCCCATGGGTCTGACGTGTTAGGCTACGTGTAATTCATCCCTGGCTGGTTCCATAATGTTAGCATGAGTCCAACCGTAGAACCCAGACAGGTGACCTACTACGGTCACCCCAGAAAGTATCCAACCCCTGGAGTTACTGCATATTGTCTTTATTATAGCATTCATAACATGTTTATAATGTGCTTATAATGTGCTTATGATGCACTCATACGGTACTTCCTTGTCATGAGCATCACTTCAAAACATTACCAAACATGATTACATACAGTACACAACTGTTGGTACCCTGATCAGCTTTAGTTTCAAAATGTGCTTCCTGAGTTGACTATATTGGAGCTGATTTGAGCCAATCCCTGGCCCCACTGGCACAGTGGGCGTGTACCTGCACCTCCCCCTCTCACCATCAATGCCTCATGTTGTACCACATCGGATGCCTTCTGTCATTCGCTCTGTCGGAAGTTGGTAACCCCACCCCAGTGACGTCGTGGCATAATTTAAACTGTATTCAAAGGAACAGGCTGACATTATGGGAAATCTGCTTGTCGTCTTCACCAGAATCAGATAAGAAGATAGATACCTGTTTCCTTTTCTCTGTGTTCAGTAGAAAGCTATCTGACTTCACATTAGCCTAACTTAGCACAATGAATGGAAGTGGATGAGAAGCGGCGAGCCTAGGTGCCAACTAACACCTCTGCCTTAGTTTTAAGCTAGGATAGCTGCTTCTAATTCGCTTCCATTCATTGTGCTAAGCTAGGCTAGAGTGCAGCTGGATAGCATTTCTACTGAACACACAGAGGAAATTGATATCTATCTTCTTGTCTGACTCTGGAGAAGATGGCATTACTGGAAGAGAATTTCCCACAATGTTGGCGTGTTCCTTTAAAGGGATACCTCGATGTTTTGAAAAGTCTTCTGTTATATTATTATTCCTATTTGACAGCTGTTTGTCGCATTGTGGGGAATTGGAGTTAATTTGTCCTTTAGCTATCCTGAATAATTAGCTATTGAGGGCAGCTGAAGAACAACACGGTTTGACTACATTGTGACAAGTGCCTGGGAAAAAAATAAAGATAATAATAAATGACGG
>NW_028174871.1:0-20000 GCF_963971535.1 Notolepis coatsorum | reverse complement strand
AAAGTGAAAAGCATTGATGTTATGTTGGTGCAGGAAACGCATAGTGATATGTCAAATGAAACAGACTGGAAGACAGAATGGAAGGGTGAGGTGGTTTTAAACTCCCTGACCTCAGTGAGTGGGGGGATTGGCATTTTGTTTTCAAAACGTTTTGTACCATTATCTTATGATGTACAGTCGAAAGTGGAGGGGAGGCTAATGGTAGTAAAAGCCAAGTTTGAAAGGCATACTATGGTTTTTATTAATATTTATGCGCCCGTGGTGGGTTCAGAGAGAGCCTTGTTTTTAAATGAGCTCAATGATACTCTGATGAGTTGTAATTCTGATGATTTTTTATTTCTGGGAGGTGATTTTAATTGCACTCAGAATATTTTTTTAGGCAGGAATCACACTGAACCTCACAGAGAATCACAGAGGATTTTAAATCAACTCATAGAAACGCATGATCTTGTAGACATTTGGAGAAGGCTAAATGATAACAGGAGACAATACACTTGGACTCATGTTAGAGAAAATGTAATTTCTCTAGCTAGGTTTGATAGGTTTTTTTTTTTTTTTTCTTTTTTTTATTATTGCAAAACAAAAATTATTAAAAGTCAGTACTCAACACACAATGCATAATGAAACTAACAATCAAGGTGGCTAAAATGACATGCAAGTACAGAAACAGAAAACAAAAAAAAAGTCTATAATAATATTTTACCGTGTACAGTGTATATCCAACGAAATTACCAATTATACCAATGCCTTATACAGGATATACCCCTAATACCTATTTTCTAAAACCCTACACACATATGCTCCAGCTCGAACCCCCCCCCTTCCGGACCCCTCCTTGGATAGTACCTCCATTATCCCTCACTCCTAACCAGACACTACCATTATAAGCTAGCTTTTATTCTCTCCACCACTTCTAACCACATTGAAATTTTGGATTCGTTGAGACCCAGAATTCTTGCTGTAGATATTTCTTGATAAATCACATCGAGATATGTAAGAAACCAAACCTTCCGGCACATTTTTTCCGGTTGAAACCAGCGTGATGCGATCAGTTTTTTAGCTACTGTGATACCCGATAAAACCAATCTCTTTAGCTGTGGATTTACTGCAAACTCAAAAACATCATTCAATAGTAATACAGAGGGGTGTACTGGTATATTCCAAGATACGAGTTTTGATAATTGATGGGTCACATCTTTCCAGAATGCCTTAACTGGTGGGCAGTCCCAATACATGTGCATAAATGTCCCTTCGTCTCCATTTGTACATTGGGAGCATTTTGAGTCTTGTTTAAAGGGGAACTATCTTATAAATGGCCTTTTTGAGTGTTTAGCATTGTTTCCTAGCTATGTGAACTTATATTAATATGATCTATGTCTCAAAATTCTCATATTGGCGCATTCTTCCAATTCTCCTCTCACAATATTCACCCTCACTGAACTGAGTCGTTTGAAAATGTGCCTATATGTGATGTCATATAGTCACTGCTGCATGATAATGTTCAAGAGGCGGCGCTGCGGCGCAGTGGTTTAGGAGCCCAGGCTCAAAACAGCTCGAGATCTTGAGGTAGAAAAATGCTGTTTTTGAGGACTTGATTAGAAATACAAAACAATGAATAAAAAAAATATATATATTACAGAGGTGTTCCATAGACTCACAGGAATTGTGTAAAAGTGCCCAAATAGTGAAAGAAATAGTAAAATAGTTCCCCTTTAAGACCCATTCTGTTCAGTCTTATAGGAGTCAAGTATGTCCTGTGAATATAGTTAAGATTGATTTGTTGATGGTCCGGGTTCCTTGATGTAAGACGGACATTTGCCCATGCTTCTTGCCAATCAAAGTCACTTTCCAGGTCTGGTATATCCCTCTTCCAGACAGTCTAGTTGGAGGGTTTCATACGAGGACGTTAGTAATTGATAATAAAAACCTGATACAAAACCTCTCGATGTCTCTCTTTCATAGAAGAATTTGTGGTATCTGTGGTGTTCAACTGGTATGTCTAATGGAACACCGTGAGACTTCAAACATAGCTGTAACTGTATGTAAAAAAGCCATGTGGACCCAGTGAGGTTAAACTTTGTGCATATTTCTCCATAACTACAAAAACCCTGGTTATTAAAAATATCCCCTAATGAGTGTATGCCTTGCTCTTCCCATATAGGGAATCTTATAGGACGTTTTTCAATTAAGAGTGCATTGTTATTGAATAAGGGAGTGTGATTATGCCATTTTTGTGGGTTAGGATATTTTTTTTGTGTTTCACGCCATATCCGGATTGCATGGGTAATTATGGGGCCAAATTTCCGCTCACAGTGCTTGATTGGTAGTTTAGTGTGTGCTATGTCCTTCAGTCTATGTGGGGCTACTATGTTTTCTTCCAATTCTCTCCAGGATACCAATGCCTGGGGATCAAACCATATTGTCAATGGTCTTAATGTGTATGCCTTAAAATATTGGAAAAAATCTGGAACTGCCATGCCACCGTCTGCTTTATTTCTCTGTGCGGTGGATCTTTTTATGCGAGGTGGTTTGTTATTCCAAATAAATTTGTATGTGGAGGAGTGTAATCTTTTCCAGTAACCCTCTGGAGGGGGTAACGGTAGCATTGAACTGATGAAGTTGATTCTAGGTAGTACATCCATCTTAACTATTGATACCCTTGCCTGTACTGAGTTTTTAAGTTTTGCCCACCTGTCCAGGTCGTCTTTGATTTTGTTCTGTATTTTTGTGTAATTGTGCTTCACCGTTTGTCTTATGGTGGGAAATATTTCCACACCCAAGCATCTAAAATGTTTTACCATAGGTATCTCACCTGGGAGGGTTGTATCTTTTTTTGCATGGGTGTTTAGTGGAAGGAAAGCCGACTTCGGCCAATTTATTTTAAATCCCGATAAATCACCAAAGTTCTCAATCAACTTGAGTAGATGAGGCAATGTGGTGTTGGGGCTTTGCATGAACAATATTACGTTGTCCGCATATAAACAAATTTTATGTTGTGTGCCCTTGATTACGATTGGTTCTATGGATTGGGATTGTCTTATATATTGTGCTAAAGGCTCTAATGATAGATCGAATAGTCCGGGACTAAGAGGGCAACCCTGTCTGGCTGAGCGTGATACCGGAAAGATTTTGGAGATGAATGTACCTGTTGTAATCATGGCCGATGGGTCTTTGTATAATACTTTAATCATATCAATGAATCAATTTCCTAACCCCATCCTTTCTAATACTGCCCATAGATACGACCATTCCAGCCTGTCAAAGGCTTTCATAGCATCCAGGGACAGCATCGCCTTAGGTATGGTGTCTTCTTTGTCTGCATCTAGTACGTGCAGTATTCGTCTTATGTTATCAGTGATCAGGCGACCTCTTATGAAGCCAGTTTGGTCTGGATGAACTAAAGACGTCATATGCTTTTGTAATCTGATGGCTAATACCTTAGAGTACAGTTTGACATCGGTTCCGAGGAGGCTTAAGGGTCTGTAACTACCGCACTCGGTGGGGTCTTTGTCTTTTTTGAGAAGGACTGAAATGAGTGCAATATTGTCGTGTTTATGGAAGCTCCCCTCCTTGACTGAGTATAAGATCATATTTAGTAATAAGGGTCCAATTATGTCCCAACAAGAAAGGTACATTTCTGATGGGATACCGTCTCTTCCAGGAGCCTCACCATTTTTCATTTCGGATATGGCCTTCTTGAGTTCCTCTAGTGTGATCGGTGTTTCTAACTGTTTAGCGTCATCCTCCGAAAGTTTAGGGAGAATAATTTGATTAAGATATGTGTCCATTTTGTTTTGATCAAAGGTCGTTTCTGATTTATATAAGTCGGAGTAGAATTCTTTTTGTATTTTATTTTTTTATTATTTTTTAAACAAACACATAAACAAACATGACAACACACAATAGGATATACAAATACACATATGCTCCAGCTCGTACCCCCCTCTCCCGGACCCCCCATTGGATAATCCAACCATTATAATTTGTTCCTAACCAGACACTACCATTATATGCTGGCTTTTATTCTCTCCACCACTTCTAACCACATTGCCATTTTGGATTCATTGAGACCCAAAATTCTAGCTGTTGATATTTCTTGATAAATCACATCGAGATATGTAAGAATCCAGACCTCACGGCACATTTTTTCCGGTTGAAACCATCGTGATGCTATCAGCTTTTTAGCCACTGTGATACCGGATAAAACCAATCTCTTTAGCTGTGGAGGTACTGCATGCTCAAAGACATCATTCAGCAGTAATACAGAGGGGTGTACAGGTATATCCAGAGTTAAGAGATTTGACAATTGCTGGGTCACTTCTTTCCAAAATATCTTAACTGGTGGGCAGTCCCAGTACATGTGCATAAATGTCCCTTCATCCCCATTTGTACATAAGGAGCATTTGGAGTCTTGTTTAAGACCCATTTTGTTCAGTCTTATAGGAGTTAAGTATGTCCTGTGAATATAGTTAAGATTGATTTGTTGATGATCCGGGTTCCTTGATGCAAGGCGTACATTTGCCCAGGCTTCTTGCCAGTCAAAGTCTATCTCCAGGTCTGGTATATCCCTCCTCCAGACTGAGTCTAGATGTAGGGTTTCATACGAGGCCGTTAGTAATTGATGATAAAAATCTGAAACAAAACCTCTCGATGTCTCTCTTTCATAGAAGAATTTGTGGTATCTGTGGTGTACAATTGGTATCCTTAATGGAACACCGTGAGCCTTCAAACATGCCAATAACTGTGCGTAAAAATAATATGAGGACTTGGTGAGATTAAATTTTTTGCATATCTCATCAAAACTACAAAAACCCTGTTTGTTGAAAACGTCTCCTAATGTGTGTATGCCTTGCTTTTCCCATCTAGGGAATCTTATAGGTTGTTTTCCAATCAAGAGTGCATTGTTATTGAATAAGGGAGTATGATTATGCCATGTATGTGGGATAGAGTCTTTTTTTTGTGTTTCACGCCATATCCGGATTGCATGAGTGATTATGGGGCCAAATTTCCGTTCGCATTGCTTAATTGATAATTTGGTGTACACTATGTCCTTCAGCCTATGTGGAGCTACTATATTTTCTTCTAAATTTCTCCAGGATACTGATGCTTGGGGATCAAACCATGTTGTCAGTGGTCTTAAAGTGTATGCCTTAAAATAGTGGTGGAAATCTGGAAATGCCATACCACCGTCTGCTTTGTTTCTCTGTGCGGTGGATCTTTTTATACGTGGTGGTTTGTTATTCCAAATAAATTTGTATGTGGAGGAGTGTAATTCTTTCCAGTAACCCTTTGGAGGGGGTAACGGTAGCATTGAGCTGAAGAAGTTGATTCTAGGTAGGACGTCCATCTTAATTATTGATATTCGTGCTTGTACTGAGTTTTTAAGTTTTGACCACCTGACAAGGTCGTATTTGATTTTGTTTTGGATTTTTATGTAATTGTGCTTCACCGTTTGGCTTATGGTAGGGAATATTTCAACTCCCAAACATCTAAAGTGTTTTACCATCGGTATCTCTTCTGGGAGGGTTATATTTCTTTTTGCAGGGGCGTTAAGTGGGAGGAAGGCCGACTTCGGCCAATTTATCCTAAATCCCGATAAATCTCCAAAGTCCTCAATCAACTTGAGAATATGAGGCAATGCGGTGTTGGGGTTTTGCATGAACAGTATTACGTCGTCCGCATATAAACTAATTTTGTGTTGTGTGCCCTTGATTACGATTGGTTCTATGGATTGGGATTGTCTTATATATTGTGCTAAAGGCTCTAATGATAGATCGAATAGTCCGGGACTAAGGGGGCAACCCTGTCTGGAAGACCGTGATACTGGAAAGATTTCGGAGGTGATTGTACCTGTTGTAATCATGGCCGATGGGTCTTTGTATAATACTTTAATCATATCAATGAATCCTTTTCCTAACCCCATCCTTTCTAACACTGCCCATAGATACGACCATTCCAACCTGTCAAAAGCTTTCATTGCATCCAGGGACAGCATCGCCTTAGGTGTGTTGTCTTCCTTGTTAGCATCTAGTACGTGTAGTAATCGTCTTATGTTATCAGTGATCAGGCGGCCTCTTATGAAGCCTGTTTGGTCCGGATGAATTAAAGACGTCATATGCTTTTGTAGTCTGATGGCTAATACCTTAGAGTACAGTTTGATATCGGTTCCGAGGAGGCTTAAAGGTCTGTAACTACCGCACTCGGTGGGGTCTTTGTCTTTTTTGAGGAGGACTGTTATGAGTGCAATATTGTCATTCTTATGGAAGTTCCCCTCCTTGACTGAGTATAAAATCATATTTAGTAATAAGGGTCCAATTATGTCCCAACAAGAGAGGTACATTTCTGGTGGGATACCGTCTCTTCCAGGGGCCCTTCCACTTTGCATTTCAGATATGGCCTCCCTAAGTTCATCTAGTGTGATCGGTGTTTCTAACTGTTTAGCGTCATCCTCTGAAAGTTTAGGGAGGTTAATTTGATTAAGATATGTGTCCATCTTGTTTTGATCGAAGGTCGTTTCTGATTTGTATAAGTTGGAGTAGAATTCTTTGAATGTCGTGTTTATTTCTTTGGGTTCTGTAACAAGTCCTTGTTGTGCTCTAATGGTAGTTATATCTGCAAATTTTGCGTTGACTCTTAGTCGCATAGCTAATAGGTGACTTGGTTTGGAACCTTGGGAGTACTGCTGTTGTCTTGTGCTACGTATTTGCAATTCAGATTATTGTCTGTATATGGCGTTAATCTCTTTTTTTAGTATATTGACTTGATTTTCCAGTTGAACCGAGTTGTTGTATTGCAAAGAATTAAATAACGTTGAGTAAAGTGTTTCCAGTTCAGCCAGTTTTGAGCATCGATTCTTGCGTATTTGGGAGGAAAAGCTATCAGTGAAATCCTTGATCATTCCCTTTGTCGACATCCATAATATTCTGGGGTCCTGCACCGAATTCACATTTATCCGTAGGAATACCGTAAGAGCTTCTTTGATTTGTGTAATGAATTCCTTGTTATTAAGCAGCATCGTGTTAAATCGCCATCTTGGGGCTCGGGATGATAGTATACCAAATGTTCCTTTTAAGAGTAAATAACAGTGATCAGACAATGCATTGGGTATCATTTCCACATCGTAGTTATCAAATAGTCTCGGGGTTGTGAAAACGTAATCTATTCTGGATAATGTATTATGTCTCGCAGATCGACAAGAGTACTTCCGGGTCATGGGGTTGAGTGAACGCCATAAGTCATTTACACCTGTAATCTTCGACCAATCCTTTAATGCATTAGATGCATTTTTTTGTTCATTGGAAAAGGAGGGGTTTGATTTGTCCATCCTTGGGTTCCAAATGGCATTAAAATCCGCACCGATTATAAATGAGTATTCGGGAAGGTCTAACATTGCTCTGGTAAGTGTAGTGAAGAAACTAACTTCGTATAAATTTGGGGCGTATACCGCTACCAACGCTATTTTTCTGTTCTTATGTAAAATCATCAGACCATACTCCCTTCAATTCAATATTCAACTTCCGTCTAACGACTATGGCTACTCACCGAGTTCTCGTTCCAAAGGAAGAGTGACTGATGTTATGATATGTGTTGTCCGCTAACATATCTATGTCTTTCTCTAAAATGTGCGTTTCGCTTAGCAGAGCTATGTCCACCTGTTCTTTTTTCATCAGTGTGAGCACGCTTTTTCGTTTGTGTTGTTTATTTATTCCACCAGTGTTCCATATCATTATGTTCAAACTAGCCATAATCTATACATGTTGTTGTATGGTTGTTGGTAATGCAATATTTTTTTTGACGCTTCTATTGAGGCTAATGTGGGCAGGTCTCTAAATGGCTGGAATAAGGAGGAGGTGAACGGAGGGGGGAGGGGGTGAAGTACATAAAACAAAATAACCCTGCCGTCTTGTACAGACGGGTTACACATAAAACACATACGGCCCATCCCTAATGGATGGGCTAAAATGATTAACATCGTTCCAGTGAAGCTGAGAGGAGTCCCGCCGCGGGGGAGTAAAAGGCCAATCTATCGAGTGATAAAATCGGCCCCTCTCCGCACACCCCCCCCATCCCCACACCGCCGTATCAATTGGTAGTAAATAGTTACAAAACCCAACAGTACTGGAGCTTCACTCCTTGTCTGTAGGTGTAATTTCAATCAGATATTTAAAGATAATATAGGCTACTCGCATCCGATAATTTGACCAAAAATAGTATGACCATTTTCTTCTGTTTAATCCCCCCCACCTATTACTACCATTATTTTTGTCCACATATTGTGGCCCTTATGGATTTAAAGGAAAAATTGCAATCAGGAGAAAAATAATAATAATAATAATAATAATAATAATAATAAACTATGGGAATGAATCATATTTTTTTGTGTATATATTCAAATTGGAGTTACATTGGTCTGTTTGTTTGTCTGAATTGCATGAATACGGTGTAATAAATAATAATAATAATAATAATAATAATAATAAAAAAAAAAAAAAAAAAAATAATAATAATAATAATAATAATAATAATAATAATAATAATAATAATAATAATAATAATAATAATAATAATAATAATAATAATAATAATAATAATAATAATAAGACAAAGATAGTTGTACCACTGATCTATAATCATGATTTTGAATCCATTGTTTGATATCTGAAGGAGTTAAGAGTATTTAAACCATAAATCACGTGACTAAAGCATATCATGAAACTGTATAGCCCATATCAGATAAAGTGATACAAAATAAATTAAAAGAAAAGAAAAAAAAAAGAAGAAATGTGGGGAGAGCCCGGGAGATTACGGTGACTATAAAAAAAATATCATCCTAACCATGAACTACTGTAGCACTCCATAGGTTATAGATATGCTTGCCATAGTTTTATCCGGACTACTCCATTCCAACTCATTGTGGGGGTTGGGGGGAGCCCCAATATTTGTGTCTGAAATCAAAGCTGGACATTTCAATCATAAAAACTAGTCTTTTAATACATAATAATTAATAACCTATACCAGTATAATGTGAAGTGAGCCAGTAAAAAAAATGGGGAAAAAAAAAAAAAAAAAAAAAAAAAAAACAAGCAGCAAAACGAGAGAGAGAGAGAGAGAGAGAGAGAGAGAGAGAGAGAGAGAGAGAGAGAGAGAGAGAGAGAGAGAGAGAGAGAGATCTCAGTCCGTTCTGCATGAGCGCATTCCATCAGTCCGATATGTGTTGGGTGGGCAGTACCTTTAATCCCCTTCTTTCAGAAAGTCTTCCGCTTCTTGTGGGGTCTTGAAAGAGTGGTCCTCGCCGTTGTGTGTAATGGTTAGTCTCGAAGGGAAGCGCATTTTAAATCGTATCCCTTTTTTGATGAGCTGATCACACACGGTGTTGTATTTACGTCTTTCCATCCTGGTCTGATAGGAGATGTCTGGTCTGATCAGAAGTTTATTGCCCTCGTAGTTCAGTACGCCTTTCGCCCGTGCTGCTGTCATAATTTGTTGTGCATCTCGCATGGTTTGAAATTTTATGACCACAGGTCTGGTTTTATCAGGCTGGATGTTTCCTGCAGCCCTGCGACACCTGTCAATCTTCACACTGCCTTTTTCTGTATCGATATTAAGCAGAGTTGGAAGCCAGGTCTCGAAGAATTTAACAGGTTGTGTGCCCTCTGTCCCCTCTTTCAAACCCATAATACAAACGCTTTCACGTCGGCTTTGATTGTCGGCATCTTCCGCCCGCTGTTGCAAAGTCGTCACTGTTTTTTCCAGCTTTTTCAGTCTGTTTTCTATTGTTGATGAGTTGTCCTCGGCCGCTGAGATGCGGGATTCTGTAATGCGTTTGGTATTGTCTGACAGTCGGCTATAAAAGCCCTCCAGTGTTGCAGTCAGGGCAGTAAGCTTTAGGTCCATCAGGGCACTTAACTTTTCAGTCACATCGCGAACCACACGGGCAGCGATGTTTTCCCATTTACTTTCCTCGTCGCAGCCACCCGCAGCGCCAGGTTCAAGTTCAACGTCGGCGTCGTCCTGTTTGTTTGTCGCTGAGCGAGTTTCAATTGTGGCGCGTCCTTGTCCTTTCTTCTTCTTTTCCTCGTTGGTTGACATTATTAGGGTTACTTCAACTCTACCATGGATTAAAACTTTGTTGACTATAAGTAGTGTTTAAACTAACATTTTCTCGGTGGGGTTTGGGGAGAACAGCAGAAGCGTCTCTCTCACACTGACGTCATCACCGGAAGTCCCAAGTCAGAAAGCCGCCATCTTCTAGTAGAATTCTTTGAATGTATCGTTTATTATTTTGGGGTCTGTTTCAAGTACTTGTTGTTTTCTAATGGCAGTTATATCTGCAAATTTTGCATTAATTCTTAATCGCATGGCTAATAGGTGACTAGGTTTAGAACCTTGGGAGTACTGCTGTTGTCTTGTGCTGCGTATTTGCATTTCCGATTGTTGTCTGTATATGGCATTGATCTCTGTTTTTAGTACGTTAACTTGATTTTCTAGTCTAGTTGAGTTGTTGTATTTTAAAGAATTAAATAACGTTGAGTAAAGCGTTTCCAGTTCATACAGTTTTGTGCATTGATTCTTGCGCATTATGGAGGAAAATCTATCAGTGAAATCCTTGATCATACCCTTTACCGACATCCATATTATTCTGGGGTCTTGCACCGAGTTTGCATTCTCCCGTAGGAATACTGTGAGAGCTTCTTTGAGTTGTGTAATGAATTCCTTGTTATTAAGCAGCATCGAATTAAAACGCCATCTTGGGGCCCGGGAAGATAGTATACCAAATGTTGCTTTTAGGAGTAAATAACAGTGATCTGATAGTGCATTGGGTATCATTTCCACTTCATATTTATCAAATAGTCTCGGGGATGCAAAGACATAATCAATTCTGGATAATGTGTTATGTCTCGCCGATCGACAAGAGTACTTTCGGGTCGTGGGATTAAGTGAACGCCATAAATCATTTACACCTGTAATCTTTGACCAATCCTTTAACGCTTTAGATGCATTTTTTTGTTCCTTGGATTCCAAATGGCATTAAAATCCGCACCTATTATAAATGAGTAATCGGGATGGTTTAACATTTCATCGGTTAGTGTAGTGAAGAAACCCTCTTCGTACAAATTTGGGGCATATACCGCTGCCAACGCTATTTTCCTGTTATTGTGTACAATCCTAGCTATAGGTTTTATTGTTTTAAACATAATTGTGGAGTTGTTAAGATGTGTAAAATTATGCCTGTAGGTTTTACTGATCATTCGTTGGTTTTAAGTGATGTTTTTATTTCAAGGGTAAAACCAAAGAGTGCATATTGGCACTTTAACTCCACATTACTGTGTGATGTTAATTTTAATGAGACTTTTATTTTTTTTTGGAAAAGGTTTAGGGGTGAAAAACAGGATTTTATGTCCCTGAGGCAGTGGTGGGACTGTGGGAAAGTTCAGATAAAACAGTTGTGTCAGCAATACACTCTTAATGTCACACATTACAAGGTCAATGAGGGATCTAGAGGCTGAGAATATGTTTGAGTCCACACGGAGTCGAGGATATTTTGAGGTCCTAAAATCCAAGAAAAGTATGCTTAAATATCTGCTAGGCATACAAGCACAGGGAGCATTGGTTCGGTCGAGGTTCCAAAGTGCTAATTTGATGGATGCACCTTCCAGTTTTTTTTTGGTATGGAAAAGAAAAATGGGCATAGCCGATTTCTGCACACTCTGCGTACGGCTGAAGGACGAGAGCTAATAGAGGATGGAGAGATTCGTCAGGAAGCAGTGAAGTTTTATTCACAGTTGTATAAAAGTGAATATAAGGAGAATGAACCGCTGTTTGATTCTTTTTGCGAGGGTCTTCCGAAGATCTCTGATGAGGAGAATACCGGTCTCGGGGAACCTCTGGGTCTGAATGAACTGTACACTGCATTGCAGGGAATGGAAGGGGGGAAAGCCCCTGGCATCGATGGACTGACCATTGAGTTTTACAAAGCTTTCTGGGAGGAGATGGGTGAAGATCTGCTGGAGGTGCTCAATGAGAGTTTTGAGGACATGTCCTTGCCTTTGAGCTGCAGGAGAGCTGTGATAACTTTGTTACCCAAGAAAGGAGATCTACAAGACATTAAGAACTGGCGCCCTGTTGCGATTCTCTGTTTGGATTACAAGCTCTTGTCGAAAGCCCTGGCCAACAGACTCAGGGAGGTGATTGGGGAAATCGTACATAAAGATCAAACATACTGTGTGCCTGGCAGATCCATTACAGACAATGCGTCTCTAATTAGGGATGTTTTGGATGTCTCTAGTTCTTTAGGCTTAGATGTTGGGTTTATTTCACTGGACCAAGAAAAAGCTTTTGACAGGGTTGAGCACCTCTATCTTTGGAAGATTTTGGAGCGTTTTGGTCTCAGCCCGGGTCTTATAGCGATGATCAAAGTTTTGTACCAAGACATTAAGAGTGTATTGAAGATCAATGGGGGTTTGAGTGCTCCGTTCAATGTAGAACGTGGGGTCAGGCAAGGGTGTCCATTGTCAGGAATGTTGTATGCTATTTCCATTGAACCTCTACTGCATAAGATACGGGCTGAAATCTGCGGTCTGGTTTTACCAGGTTTGAAAAATGCACAGATATTATCTGCATATGCTGATGACGTTTTAATCCTGGTCACAAACCAAAAAGATGTTCATGTTCTAGGGGAATGTGTTAGTGATTTTAGTTTTTTAACAATGGCAAGGGTAAATTGGAAAAAGAGCGAGGCATTAGCAGTGGGGAGGTGGTCTGGTGGTTTACCAGTCTTGTCAGGGTGCTTAAAATGGAAAAAAGGAGGTATCAAGTATCTGGGAATCTTTTTAGGTGATGAGGTAACAGTAAAAAAGAATTGGGAAGGGATAATAGAAAAGATGAAAGGAAGAGTAGATAACTGGAAGTGGTTGTTACCAAAGATGTCCTTTAGAGGAAGAGTTTTGATAATAAACAACCTGGTAGCTTCTGCATTATGGCATCGTTTAGCTTGTATGGAGCCACCTAGTGGATTGATAAAAAGCTTGCAAGCCATCTTAGTTGATTTTTTTTGGGACAAGTTACACTGGGTACCTCAAGCTGTTCTTTTTTTGCCTAAGGATGAGGGTGGGCAAGGGTTCTGTTTCATTAGGGGCTCTGCTTGGCATCACTACTGCACTATCTCGCGTACGTGCACGCGTACTGAATAAACCACAAATGTACCTCTAATACCAGTATTAGTCTGACCACACCCCTCATCAGCTTACCTTCATAAGCAGGTGTGTGGTCACCTGCTCTCCTCCTTCTCGCTTTCACCACAAGGAAGAAGTGCCTCGGTAGATCCCCACACTTGACACCATGATGGAAGAAAGGTTTAGGAGCAGCTTTGGGAAACAAGGATACGTTGACATCATATCTTTATTTTCTCTCTCACTATTTTCGAGAAAATACGGCGATATTGTCTTCGTACTGGAGTGTCTGGAAGATGATGATCATTCTAAAAACCCTCCACCGGTTTTCGTATTGGGAGCACGCCGCTGCATGCTTCTCAACTGCAGTTCCTTGCTGTGTTTGTTGGGGTGAAACCTGTCAGGCCACAGCTGAACTGTCGGACATGCCGCTGTTGTGAGAAGCGGTGCGTTCCAGGTTGGGTGAGTAGTGTTTGCTGGCGGGCTCCACTTGTCTGTTAGTGCTATGGGGGCTACTTGACAAAGTTTATGGAAACCGGCCCCAGACTAGGGTCCTTTGTTCAGCCACCTAGGCGACAGAAGGCCTTGGTCTGGAGACCATTATAGTTTTAACTAGTGGGCCGCGACCATTGACACTGGTGATCCCTGTGTGTTCTGGACGAGTGGATTCTCTCTGTCACCGTGTTAAGGCCCCATCTTTCATATCCAAATGAGAGTATTCCTTCACGAGGGGATATGTGCATGTAATGTGCGATAGCGGCAGATTCATGTTCAAAGTCAGCTACACAGGCCAGTTGGTACTGTGCTGATTCCGTCGGATGTGGTAATGTCACCGTTGTGAAGCGGTGTTGACATCTTGTTTTCTCTTTTCTCTTAAAAAGTGAGGAGAGGTTCAGAACGGCGGCCTGTCTGGGTGAGTGTTATGTCATTGTTTACATGTTCATAGCTTACGGTTAGCCGGTCAGCTGTTAACTGCTGCGTTAGCCTGCTGGATCGCTGCATGGCCTGCTTAAGGCCTACTATTAGCCAGTCAGCTGTTAGCTGCGGGGCTAGCATGTCGTGGTCGCTAGGTAACGTTAGCTTGCTGCTATGGCCATGGCCTGGCGCGGGGTAGCTTAGCTTCTCGCGCGCCGCCGTGAGCTCGCTTCTGATCGCGTGCGTCGTTAGATCGGCGTCTCGCGAGCAGAAGCAATAGCACCCGAACGGTTGGAGCAGCCGTTAGCTTGATGCTTTTCTGTTGAACGTGCTTTGATTTTAACATGTTTTACACTCTTGACCACGACGTCATCCTTGACAGGGGATGTTCGTCGACCCTGCCCTGAGCCTGGACGGGGATTGCGTCAACAAAGAGGACTGTAGCGACTGGTTGGAGCGGCGACGCTGCCCGGATCGAACAACACAGGACGGCTGTGTTCTACGGTGTCTTGTGACTGCACTTCGCTGATCTGCGTTCCGGGTAGGAACGGGGTTGACCAGACCTCATAACACGTCTTCTGGTTTTACTTTGCTAAATGTATTGTGAATAACGGTGTTTTTCCCAAAACGTGTGTTGCTACAATGCATTTAGGATACGTTGCGGGTTATGTGTGAGCTGTTTTTGTCACTGGCAGTTAGCTTCTCCGTGCAAACGGGATGTAATGATCTGGTTGTTGTGTGAGTAACACGGCCGTGTACTCACAACTAAGGTAACTAACCTATGAAGCTATGCTTGGTGACAAGTGAGTAAAAGAATGTTCTTTCTCAGACTGTAATGACAATGAACAGTGTGTTCACACATTAACAGGTTTTCCTGTTTTAACTGGCCGTATTGAGGGTAAAATAGGAGGATTGTGTTTTCCCCCCCGGTTCCCTGGGGACTTTATCACCTCCTATCAGACATGTTGTGCATTAATTGTGTCTTTTGTGTGGTAGGGATACGATGTAACTCTTAGCTTGATTGCTGAGGTTGTGCTAAATCTGCTGGAGAAACTTATTTCCTAAAGGGAAATTGGTTTGGTTGCTGTCATGTGTGCTTAGCAAGGCCTGTGGTCGATACTAATCAAGAATGATGTATTCTCTCATTGTGAAAAAAACGGCGTTCCTCTGTTGAGTGTTTTTGCCATTTTTTGTAGGTGATGATGGGTTGTGTGTGTCATGTGACCTACAACTGGGTTGTACTGGCCACAGAAGCACATGTGTATGTTGGACCGGGGTTTTTAGAGCCCTCTCTATTCTGTGTTTTTCCTTAGTAAAAATCAGATAGCAGGTTAGCTCATGCGCTGTGTGGAGCTGTGAAACGCTTCATAGAGCTGACTATGACTGTGTCATATTCTCTTTTTGTCGTTACGTCGTATCATGGGTGTGGGGTCGTAAAGGGGTGAACTGGTAACCTTTCCTCTCCCCATTGTTCTGTCGGTCAGGGGTACACCCCCTGTCCTTCAAGGTTCCCGTCACGTGGCGGTTCGGCACGTTACGGGGGGGGGGGGGGGGGGGGGGGGGGGGGAGTTCCTGGTCCCACGGCCTGGTATATTGGGCGTGTGCACCGCAGGAATTCCCCCGCCATAGAGTACGTCACCGTGCGTGTCTCTGTTGGTAGGACTTCCGTGTGCTGTTTAGGTCCATGTGATGGATCTGTTTTCAGGGGGGGTGGTCAGGGCTCCTCCTCACCAAGCGCCTATTCAGGCCTTCTGTGAGTTCGGACTCCTTCTTCCATGTGAGGAAGCCTCCATCAGAGTACAGAGCCTTCCTCCTCAGATTGTCAAAGTGAGTGGACCCTCTAGAAGGGTCCTTTTCTATTGTATGTATATTCGATTCAATTCGTTTATTGAGTGTGTATGGGTTCAGTGCCTCTTCCCCGGAGGCCCTAAAACCAGTTTTTTACATGGCTCAAGGTGCAATATATTCTTTTCAATCTGTACAGCTCGCGTGGGAAGTCTCTCTGGGGATCCCCGTCTCTTTCCTATGGGAGGGTGGTGGGATGTAAAAATGTGAACATTTTTTACCCCGGCTGTGTAGACTGGGATACATACTGTTGATGCTTCCTTCTTTCTATTCCAGAAGTGTTGGAGTTAGGGAGTGTCACACCCCTCTTGTCGTTCCCCTGGGCGCCTTGGGGATTCAATGACAGGTCTAAATAGCCTGTTCATTGATGGGGGTGTGTCCCGACGCACGTATAGTGCTAGCTCGCTGTAAACAGGCGATTGACTGGCACGCCTTGGTTGCTTGTGGTTGAAACAGCGTTTTTATAAAGCAACTGAGATGGGGGTTTTTCCTCTTCCGACGACCACATCCCATGACCTGGGTGGGTTGTCGACGGATTCTCGTTCATGTCTGGGGGATGATGACGGGATGGATCTGAACATATGTAGTGGGGTCTCACGCCCTTGGGGTGGGCCACCAGGCGCGGTTCGTCCGAACGTCTGGGTGGCGCCTTCTTTTCATGTTAAGATCAACACGCATATCTGCCCTTCTCCTGGAGTAGGCATGTCGGCGTGGTTAGGGCACGGGACTGGTTCTGGTCACGCTGGTCCAGATCAGTTGAACCCGTTGTCCGCCGGGGATGCAGATCTGCTGTTCTGGTACCCTGAGGGACTTGGGCTTTTTTCAGGGGGAAAAATGCCAGGTCGGTCTGGGTGTCACAGGGTTAAGCGCTATGGAGACCCTGGTTGGGTATGTTTTTACTCAGCACTGTCGTCATGGCTTACAGCCATGCCATTCTGTACGCGCTCGATCTCGTCGGATCTCGGCCGCTACACAGGTTGGTCCTGGTTAGTACTTGGTTGGGAGACCGCCGGGGAATACCAGGTACGGTGTGCTTAGGGGCTGGTTCTCCATTATTTTTCGCTCCTCTCTCACGCATGGCGAAGAGGGGCCTGTGGGGGTGGTCCTCTGGTGACCCTGTGCTTCCCGTACTGCCAGGCCCGGTCCGAAGTGATGTTTGCGACCCGTAGGCCTGGGTTAACCCTTTTTGGAAACTGAAACACTTGTACTGCGGTATAGCCGGTGTATACC
This sequence comes from Notolepis coatsorum, assembly GCF_963971535.1. NCBI lineage: Eukaryota > Metazoa > Chordata > Actinopteri > Aulopiformes > Paralepididae > Notolepis > Notolepis coatsorum. The sequence goes on along the minus strand of NW_028174871.1, from coordinate 2,841 downwards.
CGCAGGTGTGTTTTGGAGTTTTTTCTTGAGGGGTTATAGGAACAACCACCGCATTGGGTAACACCGAGGTGGTTGATTCCCTGGTGTGTTGGAGCAGTGTCAACTCCCGGGTTCACCGTTTGAGGGTGCCCCTGCACGTTCATGACGTCTGCCAATCGTGTCAGCCTTCTCTGCCTCGACCCCTCTGGGTGGGGGTTTTTAAATGGAGGCTTGGTCATGCAACACCGCCAGCTTACGCTCCTTCCGCCGGGGCGGCTGTGTTCAGCTGTCCCCTCTGGCGCCTGTCTCGTCCGCAGTCTCCAGGCTAGGGTTAACAGCCTGTTGCCTGGTTTTTCCCCGGTGCGCTGCCTGCTTCCGTTGGTTAACCTTTTTTGTGTGCTTACGGCCATGCTGACTGTCTGTTATGCAGGGTTAGTGTGCCAGGCGGTGTACTGTTGGGGGGACGGGGCCCGCTCGGTTTACGGCCATACCGACCTGAACACGCCCGATCTCGTCCGATCTCGGAAGCTAAGCAGGTTCTGGCCTGGTTAGTACTTGGGATACCGCCTGGGATTACCAGGTGCAGTAACTGGGGGGCCTTTGTCCGAATACGCTGGCGATGTGGGGGGCGGGGCACTACGTGCCCACCTGGTGGGGTCTTGATGCTGGCATCATGGACTTCTCCGGGCCCCCATTCCAGGGAGTCCAGTCCTTTTGGTGGGTCTGGGTCTTCCTTCGCGCTCCGCTGCTACGGCCTTGCCACGGGGTTGGGTTTGCCCTTGACCCCGTGATTCTGGGGGCAGTAACGAGGTTGTTCCTCCGTTCGTTCCCGGGTGGCATGCGGGTTGTGCGTGTGTGTAGTCGTGGGGTCAAGCCACGGTCTGCTCACCCTGTGCGTTAAGTTGCTTGAGTGCCTCTTCGCACGGTCGGGTCCGTCGCCTTCCCGTGAAGCCTCTAATAGGGGGGATACCCTCCATTAGGGGGGGTCGGGGGGGCTCGGCCCTCCCTGTTCTGATGGTTTTGGGGGGCTGTCAGCGGGGTGTATTTGTCAGCCAGCGGCTCCGCTTGGCCTCCCTTTGTGCAGTAGTGATGCCAAGCAGAGCCCCTAATGAAACAGAACGTTAGGTTATGACTATAACCAAGTTCTGTTAATTAGGGGTGACGCTTGGCATCAGACGGCCGCTGCAGCCCTTGACCTCACCTTGTGGTGAAAGCTTGGGAAGGAGGAGAGCAGGTGACCACACACCTGCTTATGAAGGTAAGCTGATGAGGGGTGTGGTCAGACTAATACTGGTATTAGAGGTACATTTGTGGTTTATTCAGTACGCGTGCACGTACGCGAGATAGTGCAGTAGTGATGCCAAGCGTCACCCCTAATTAACAGAACTTGGTTATAGTCATAACCTAACGTTAATACACATAGAGAGTAGACCTTCCGTCTTCAGTTTGTACAAAAGTACCTCACTTATGCAGGCAATATTCTTGTGTGGAGGAATGTTGCAAGTGTCATTTTAAGGAGGGTAAATGGGTTCGGTTTTGATGCTGGTTTGTTTTTAATGGATGGTCATTTGTTAAATTTGTCAGAATTGTCTCCATTCTACAAAGGGGTTTTTAAAGCATGTAATTTATTTAAAAGAAAAGTGTCTGAACCTGCTCTTTCAATGCATTGGTTGTTGGAGGAACCTCTTATCGGTGGGGCGAGATTGGACATTACGGACAGTTCAACACCAGGACTCAGACACATGCTGAACAAAAACGGAATATTCACGCTGGGGAAGATTGTGGATGTAGCTGGGCCAAGGTTAGAGGATGGACATGCTGTGGCTAAACTGCTGGGTCTGAATTCAGTTCGACAAATGGATTATATTTTAAAACGGTGGGCTGAAAGACTGTCATTGGAAGATTTCGAACTTTTGAGGATGTACTGTGTGGGGGAGGAGATCCCAGATGAAGAGGACCCTTTTCCAGAGGTGGAACTTTATACAGATGTTAATTGTTGTTCTGGGCGCCTTTTGGACGAAACAGGTTCGAAAGGACTGGATTTATATACTGTCGGTGGTAGAGTTATTTACAAATGTTGTGTCAAAGCTCTCAACGCGAGCAAGCTAAATGGAAAAGAGGACTCTGTGTGGAGAAAACATTTTGATGTGGACTGTGTTTTTTTTTTTTTTACTTTATTTTTTAGCGTTTATCGCTTTTCTGGTCAAGCATGACCGACAGATATAGGGTGAAACGGGATATAGATCAGGGGAAGACATTCTGGGAAATGACGGCGGGTCGGGAATCGAACTCGAGTCCCCCAGATCCGTGACGCAGCACGGTTTCCCCGACGCAGAAATAGCGCCGAGATATACGGTGAGCTACTGGAGCTCCCATGTGGACTGTGTTTTAAGTCCAGGATGGAGAGCCTTGTATAAACTCCCATCAAAAAAAGAACTGGGGATTTACAGTGGAGGATTCTCCATGGAGCTGTTGCTGTAAATGCTTTTATTTCGGTTGTGAATCCTAATGTTTCAAATGAATGTCCTTTCTGTGGTTGCGTGGAACTTGGAGGCTTGAGCTCTTATTTGATACATTAAGAATCCTGTTTTTGTCTCTTAACGAGGAGTGGTCCAAGGCTGTTTTTATATTTGGAGCTGGGTACAGGAGAAGCAATGCGTTTAAGTGGAAACTGTTAAATTTCCTGTTGGGTTAAGCAAAAATGGCAATTTATCTTACAAGGAAAAGCAAAATCGAGAGTGAGGTGGTTCAGGAGTTGACCAGTGTGTCTCTGTCTCTCTCTCTGTCTCTCTGTCTCTCTCTCTCTCTCTCCCTCTCTCTCTCTCTCTCTCTCTCTCTCTCTCTCTCTCTCTCTCTCTCTCT
>NC_140174.1:137052085-137104220 GCF_963971535.1 Notolepis coatsorum | reverse complement strand
GTGGCCCCGTGGAGCAGGTACTATACAGTACTGTCTGTGTGGCCCCATGGAGCAGGTACTATACAGTACTGTCTGTGTGGCCCCGTGGAGCAGGTACTATACAGTACTGTCTGTGTGGCCCCATGGAGCAGGTACTATACAGTACTGTCTGTGTGGCCCCGTGGAGCAGGTATTATACAGTACAGTCTGTGTGGCCCCATGGAGCAGGTATTATACAGTACAGTCTGTGTGGCCCCGTGGAGCAGGTACTATACAGTACTGTCTGTGTGGCCCCATGGAGCAGGTACTATACAGTACTGTCTGTGTGGCCCCATGGAGCAGGTACTATACAGTACAGTCTGTGTGGCCCCATGGAGCAGGTACTATACAGTACAGTCTGTGTGGCCCCATGGAGCAGGTACTATACAGTACTGTCTGTGTGGCCCCATGGAGCAGGTACTATACAGTACTGTCTGTGTGGCCCCATGGAGCAGGTACTATACAGTACAGTCTGTGTGGCCCCATGGAGCAGGTACTATACAGTATACAGTACTGTCTGTGTGGCCCCATGGAGCAGGTACTATACAGTACAGTCTGTGTGGCCCCATGGAGCAGGTACTATACAGTACAGTCTGTGTGGCCCCATGGAGCAGGTACTATACAGTACAGTCTGTGTGGCCCCATGGAGCAGGTACTATACAGTACTGTCTGTGTGGCCCCATGGAGCAGGTACTATACAGTACTGTCTGTGTGGCCCCATGGAGCAGGTACTATACAGTACTGTCTGTGTGGCCCCATGGAGCAGGTACTATACAGTACTGTCTGTGTGGCCCCGTGGAGCAGGTACTATACAGTACTGTCTGTGTGGCCCCATGGAGCAGGTACTATACAGTACTGTCTGTGTGGCCCCATGGAGCAGGTACTATACAGTACGGTCTGTGTGGCCCCGTGGAGCAGGGGGTTCTGAAGACGGAACCGGCCAATGGGAGGAGGGACGAGGAGTTTGGGGCCAGTTTTGTTGTAGAGCAGCTCAGACACAAAAGCCAAAAGGGCTCCGCTCAAAAGTAAACAATACTAACGAGGGGAATTAACTCCCTTTCCTTATCTTTTTTTTTATCAAATATTTTTATTTTATTTTTCTTTCTTTCTTTTCCAACATGAAACAAAACATATATCACAATACAATAATAATAATACATAAAAAGACTTCCCGAGACAATAACTTAACACAACATGACAAGACAATAACTGATACAGACTGTACAGTGATCATCCTACATGGACACTCGCTCGATCCCCCCCCCCCCCCCCCCGCTCACCCAAGGACCTCAACATGAGTCACACTCACAATACATTATTCAGTAAAAAAAAACTAAAATCAAAACAAATTCCCAAACTTATATGCGTTCTTTTAACTTTGCCACTGCAGCCAACCAAATTGCGATATTAGATTCCTTAACCCCTACAACACGTGCCGTGGATATCTCCAAATAGATCACATCAAGGTAGGTGAGAAACCATACCTTCGGGCAGAGTTTGTCTGGGTGAAACCAACGTGAGGCAATAACATTTTTTGCGGCTGTGAGGCCGGCCAAAATGAGTCTTTTCACCTGTATAGAGGTCGGTAATTGAGAGAGATCATTCAATAATAATACAGAAGGAGATACAGGTATGGTTAGAGAGAAAATGTCTGAGAGCTGATATGTAACATTTTCCCAAAAACTCACAACAGGAGGGCATTCCCAGTACATATGCATAAATGTACCTGTGGCGCCGTTTGGACACAAGGTACATAAAGAGTCAGGTCTGAGACCCATTGAATTCAATCGTCTAGGCCAGGGGTGGCCAACCAGTCAGAGACTAAGAGCCACAAAAAAATTACTGTGGTACCACAAAGAGCCACACCATATACCAGCGTTTCTCAACTTTTTTTTCAGTCACGGCACCCTTCATGTGTTTATAGGTCTCACCCTCTGGCCTCTGAAGTTGCTAATGTCTTTTTTATTTGGGCCTCACAGGGTTAAAAGTACCCTGTGAGACCCACGGTTGCAAAATTACAAAATCACTTTTAGCCATTTACAAAAAGAATGTTTATTTAAAAAATGTTAAAGGGGAACTATTTTACTATTTCTTTCACTATTTGGGCACTTTTACACAATTCCTGTGAGTCTATGGAACACCTAGGTTTTTTTTTTTTTTTAAATGCATTGTTTTGTATTTCTAATCAAGTACTAAAAAACGCATTTTTCTACCTCAAGATCTTAAGCCGTTTTGAGGCTGGGCTCCAACCACTGTGTGGCCTGGTGCCAACTGCCACATCAACTGCCACATTATTATGCAGCTGAGAAATCTCTGACATCACAGATATGCACATTTTCAGATGACTCAGTTCAGTGAGGGTGAATATTGTGAGAGGAGAATTGGAAGAATTCGCCAATATGAGAATTAGAGATATATCCTATTAATATAAGTCCACATAGCTAAGAAACAATGGTAAACACTGAAAAAAGCCATTTATAAGATAGTTCCCCTTTAAGCACATGTATAGTCAATTGGTCCTGTTGTTCAGCCTCACAATGCTATTTGATAGTAAATGTGTTTATATGTCCCACCCTCTGGCCTCTGAAGTTGCTAATTTCTTTTTAATTTGGGCCTCACAGGGTTAACCTCTTAAGCCCGAGATATACAGTAAAAGTGTATATTTTCAGCATTATGTTTGTTTACCAATTATTTTAACTGTTATTAGTGAAATATAAGATTATAGAAATCTCAGGGCATTGAGTCGGAAACCGGCGCATATTGACAGGAGGAAGTGGCACAGCCAAAAGTGAGTGTAGTCTTTTGAAGGAAGAGACTCAGGGCTTTCAAATTTCGAAAAACTACCCTACCCAGCTCACACCAGCCCCTGTCAATCATCTGACTTCTGGATTTACTTTTTAATTTCTCTTATTTTTTGGGATTATCTCCCACAAACCTGAACGTTATTGCCATAAAACAGAACGCAGTTAGTTTCTCTACCTTTCTGTGAACGTCTTGCAAAAAACGGTGTTGCAATATGATGAAGAATGGTGGAGAAATTTACATTATAAAAAAGATGGCAGAATTCAGTACTGTATCTACAAAACCTTCTGTTTAATCATCTTCCCTTTATTCATTTGCTTAGATTTTTCAGGTCTGGTCAATTTTAGCATGGTGTTATTTACAGTCAAAGATAATTTTTTTTTTAAATAGAATTGATATTCTCCTTTGGTTCATTACAATTTACTCAAGCCTAGTAACAGACACACTATTTCTGACACTGATCCATATATGTCCCTAGATTCAGATACCAAGAACATGCAAATGGACCATTTAAAAAATTGTAAATGTTTATTCTACGTCCTTATGGAATGAGTGACATAAAAAAAAGGGTAAAAACGCTAAAAAAAAATATTTTTATTTTATTTTTTTTTATTTTTTTTTTATGGGTGGAAGAGCCGCACATTGACGGGCAAAGAGCCGCATGCGGCTCGCGAGCCGCGGGTTGGCCACCCCTGTCAAACTCGTGGCCCGCGGGCCAAATGTGGCCCCCAAGAGCAAAATTTTTTCTTTTTTTAAACATTAAACTTGGGTTAAACAATTGCGGCGTTAAAATAATTGTGGGTTAATGCGTTGATAAAGCTTTAACTTTGGCAGCCTTAGTTATTACACATTCTTACACATACATGTATGTTGAACATCTGAGGTATTGATGAAGTAACAAAGGAAAAAAGCCAAAAGCACTTACTCCTCAGACATTCTTTGACAATTTTACAGCCCAAAATACAAAAAAGATCCAGGCGGAATAGGTAACAAAGGGTTGAAGAAATATTGTCTGAACTGTCAGATGCAAACTGGCTGTGTGACATAACCGAGCATCTCGCTCAATTGAATAAGAAGCTGTAGGGACGCAAACAAGTCCCACCCAAAACTTGACCAATATAGTCAACTGAGACAACCCTTATTTTGTTATTTTTGAGTACAGTTACAGTTGTGTGTTCATGCAGACACATAATAGCAATTTCATTACGAATTGAAAATGGGGGACCCTGATGTAAACAAGTCGAAAGTCTTTCTCTGGTCTGCATCCCCTTAACAATTGTGTGTATTGAGCTGTACTGTACTGTACCCATTCTGCAATCTGTTAATTAAAGTTAATTAAACTATCTTCCATTAGTTGGATGTATGGCCTCTGCAAGGTTGTGTGCAGCCATTTGTTTTTGTAACATCTGCTACATCTGTCCCACGTGTTCTTTGCAGCTCACAGTTGTTAGTTCTGCCCCTCTTGACTGTGACAAAAAGGTTTTGAACAAACTTAATGTCATAGCTTGTATTTGATGATCTCCTTCTTTGTTATTTACTTGAATGGTTTGATCATTGATTAATGGAGTAATATGGGGTTCTGATAAACTAAAATAATTTGTTAAAATAACATAAGCTAACATCTATGCAAATGCATATGCAATATGTATAACTTGAATAAGTAATAAATACAGAAACAACATGTTTAACAATATGTAAATGAGTAGCTACATTTATTTTACATAACATTAACATTTATACAGTCTTTGGCCCTTTGAGGGCAACCATAATGCTGATGTGGCCCTCTGTGAAAATGAGTTTGACACCCCTGGTCTAGGGGTTAAATAAGTCCTGTGAATACAATTTTGGTGAATCTGTTGGTGATCTGGGTTGTGTGAGGATAACCGAAAATTTTCCCAGACTGCATCCCAATCAAAATCTACATCCAACTCCGGGACATCCTTTCTCCAAATCGTATCCAGGGGAAGGTCTTTATACGAGGACATGAGTAAATGGCGATAAAAGTCAGAAATGAAGCCTCTCGATGTCTCTTTGTCATAAAATAATTTGTGAAAGCGGTGATGCACTAGTGGAGCGTCCCATGGCACGCCATGAGCCTTCAGAGCTGCTCTTATTTGTAAATAAAAGAAAAAGGAGGTACCGGGGAGATCATATCCGTTGGATATATCCTGAAAAGAGCGGAGACCAGAGTTATCGAAGATATCCCCCAATGTGTGTATGCCTTTCTTTTCCCATCTAGGGTATCTAATAGGTTGTTGTCCAATAAGGAGAAGATTGTTATTAAATAGAGGGGAATGCGTGTGCCATTGATGGCGTTTTGTACCCACTTTCTAAGTGTCACGCCAAGTCTGGATCACATGTGTGATAAGAGGGCCAAATCGTAATTTACATTGTTTAATTGATATGTTGGTATACACAATATCCTGAAGTCTATATGGGGACACCAACTTCTCCTCCAATGGTTGCCAAGATACAGCTGCTTGAGCGTCAAACCAAGTGATCAAAGGTCTCGGAGAGAAAGCTTGAAAATAATATTTAAAGTCTGGAAATGCTAAGCCCCCATCGAGTTTACTCCTTTGGGCAGTTGATCTCTTCAAGCGCGGGCGTTTATTGTTCCAAACGAATTTATATGAGGCAGAGTGCAATTTCTGCCAGTAACCAGCAGGAGGAGGTAACGGGAGCATGGAGCTGATAAAGTTAATTCTGGGTAAAATATTCATTTTAATTATTGACGCACAGGCCTGTAATGAATTTTTTAATTTGGACCATCTGTTAAAGTAATTCGTAATCCTGTCACCCAAGCTGGAGTAATTATACCTTACCGTCTGGCTAATAGTGGGGAATATTTCAACTCCCTTTCCTTATCTTACTCTTTTTATTATTGTCTATTTAAAACAATCAAACCATAAACTAGGTGGCCTGCTGGGATGTTAGATCCTAATGTGAAAAACTGTGATTTTATATGTCTGCACTTTATGTGCTCATTTTATGCCTGTCTTTGTTCAGTTGTGAAGCACTTTGAGCTGCAGTTTCTGTATGAAAGGTGCTCTACAAATAAAGTTGTATTATTACTATTATTTCCCCCTCCCACCCGCTCAGATCCTGAGGAACTTCTCGTCGGTGCACCTCTCCCAGGTGGAGCTGAAGAACATGGGGCAGCAGGCGGAGCGAGGCAGCTACCCGCTGCACTTCCACCTCTGCGGGGACGTGGACCAGAGGGGGGGCTACCGGGACCCCACCTACGTGGACGGGGTCTCCATACACCACTCCTTCTCTCGCTGCCTCACCATCCACGCCACCAACGGACTGCTGGTCAGTAGGAGGGGCGTGGGTGTGTGTGGAAAATGGTGGAGGATTTGTGTGTGTGTGTGTGTGTGTGTGTGTGTGTGTGTGTGTGTGTGCGTGGGTGTGTGTGTGTGTCTCTCTCTCTCTCTGTATATGTAGAGAGAGACAGATGGATAGAGGTTGTGTGTGTGTTGTGTAAAAACTCCTAGGGCATGATGTGAGACTTCTTTCCCTAACAACTAACATGTGACTCTGGCTGTTAAAGGGCACATCAATTACAGCTTTCATCACTAAATGGCCTCTTTCTTCTTCTCCTCTCATCTTCCTGTTCTTCCTGTATCTCTCTCTCTCAATGTCCGTTCTCTTCTTCTGGGATTTGGTCTCACTTGCGTCTTACTCGTCTTATGTGACTTTGAAACTTTCAAGTGTTATCTCTACTCTACAGGTACAGGGCTAATGCAGCCTGCCCTCCTCCCCAGATGACATTTACCCCTTGACCTTCTACCTCGGGCACATTTTAATGTTCCTGTTGACATCGCTAAAGTGCAATCTCCCTGAGGAAGACATGTCCCTCTAACCCGCCAACGCTGCCAGTAAACAACTAAATCACTGCACGCGCGTGTCGCTGTGTGTGTGTGTGTGTGTGTGTCTCTTGTTGACGTCAAGCTATGGTCAGCTGGTCAGCTTCTGTCCTTGAGACCACAAGATAAAAACACAATCATTAGAACTGAATTGAGGAAATGGCATTTACTGATGTTCAGATAATGTCTTTTGACTAGTGGATTTTCCTGTTCCCATTCTGTTACAAGGACAATGTCGATTTTTTTTTTAAAGAATGCATATTGTGTTCATTCCTGGAAAAGATTCCTTCATGCAATTCATAAACATGCCCCCTTTTTAGTGTGGTAGAACAAATATGTTTTTCCTTTTTTTTATAGTATGGTTGAAGAAATGTGTGTTTCCTTTTTTACAGTGCAGTGGAACAAAATGTGCTTTAATTTCTTAGATGTCAAGCTCCTCATAGACCGGGCACTAACTCACACAGTCGTTCACTCACTCACAGTTAGCCACTCTGCCCCTAGTGGTGTCTCACAGGCATGGCACTGTGTAACATGCAACAATACTTGGTATCGCTGGCACTGTTCTTTTTTCTCTTTCTGATAGTCATTTTTGTATTGCTTTTCTATTTATCTTTTTTCATACAGTCACCTTCATATAACACATTTAAACTATAGGCACACCACAATCATTATTTTTTATTGGAACAAGTATAATAAAACAAATAGACATTTCCATTCGATAAAAAAAAACAGTAAGATGTGGTGTTAAGGGTTTGCCAACATATGGCCAAGTAGCACCATGCAGGGAAATCAAATCCTGTTCATATTTTCCTCAAGTCAACTTCCTCTATGGCGTCTTCAATATGCTTCAATCCCCCCCAGCCAGAAAAAGAACTGAACAAACTATAAATAACCCCCATCCAAAGGTAATGGGGGTTATAACCCCCTTGATTAACTTTATTGCCCTCCACAAACTACCCCCCCACCGATCCTCCCATGTCATGCCGACCTTCCTTCCACACCGGACTCATGCGATTATTAAGGCATAATTCTAAGAGGCAGTGAGAGGCTCCTGGGCTCCCCTAGTGAGTCTGGAATACTCAAGAGTCCCACCACAGCCACGAAGTCGTGCATCACAATTTCCCCCAAAATTATAATTGTGTCTCCAGTTTCATTTTCTCAGTGTTTCCTCTGACCATAATATTTTTCCCTCAGTAGTAGTCGGCATAAAAGGGGAACTCGGACCGTAAAGTTCACATGTGTTATTTCTATAATGTTTTACGGCTCAGTTTTGATTTGTGACTATAAACACAAGAAGAGACTCCAGGGGCGACGTCGTCAAGAGATAAATTCTGAAGCTGCTCTATAGACGCTGGATAAAGGAGCAGCTCCCACGATATGCGTAGTTTGGAGACGGAAGCAATGGTTTGCCGTCTGTAGCCCACCGGCATGAATCCACACAGAAAGGCATCTTTACAATAGCTCCAGCGTAGGGCTGCGTCATATCATATCATTCATGATAACACCGGTATACATTTGTACACTGAAAAAAGGTGTCCTATCATGACGTTGACAATATAGCAGCTGGCGATGGGCAGAACTCACAAAATTACTATTCGATCTAGTCACTGGGATCTATCCCAAGGGGATCAATAAAGGAATACCTTATCTTATCTTGACACTGTGACAGTAGCCAAGGTGATTTTACTGGGGTATGGGTACATGTTCTTATTGAGAGCTGTACGCCTGACATTTAATTAAAACTCATTTGGATGTAGTAGCTCAACACTGAAGTTCCATGAGCTCACACAGCTGGTGGCGACAATGGACCAACTCCAAAAAGTGTCAATCAATTGACGTCACAAATTCAAGTGTTGATGCTCTGGTTTCCAGCTTAGAGAGACGGGTGTCTGTTTACTGGCATTGACTAATAATGTCTTGACAAAATCATTGGAATAGCACAGTGTAAACTCTATTCCCATTAGAACCTTAAATCTTCTGCCCGCCTCAGACCCACTCCTATCTGAGCTCCAGGGGGGTCATCAAAGAGAAGCAGGCTATTCTCTGTCCTCGCCCCACACTGGTGGAACGAACCTCCCACCACAGTCATACTGTCTTTTACTAGTATGTACTCTGCTGCCAAGGAATCTAACTTGCCTATTACTACCTACTATGTCAATATGTCATCACTACTCTGCACCCAAGACTGTAGCGCTCAAGTTCGACACTGTTTGATGAACAATGTTACTGACCCCTCCTGCTGACTTGTTATACGGAACTTTTAAGTCGCTTTGGATAAAAGCGTCAGCTAAATAACTAAATGTGAATCTAGAATCTTTTGAGAACCCAGCTCTCACGGTTCTCTAATCCGTGTTCACCCCTTTGTGTCCCGATCCTTACCGCAAATGGATCTGTCATCACCTTTATTTTCAATCTTTCAAAATGTTCTTATGCACCCCAGTTGCTATTGCATGTACTCATTGTGTTTCATTACACGTATATATGTACATGCTTACCAACTGTTTCGCCTGTTTTATAGCAACACTACTATCCCCCCTTGAACGGCCCTTCTAAGGCTTCTCCCCTCCACATTGCCTGTGGTGCTTTTTTCCTATTTATTTTTAACCTATTAGGCTTTTTATTTTATTTTTGAGTTTTTTACCTTACCTTCGCGTGGGGTATGTCTGGGAGTGTTGCATTTATTTATTTAACATTTTATTTTGGATTTCGTGGTGTTTTTGTTTTGTTCTTGATTCATTGTGATGTTTCTTCTTGACTTGTTTAAAGAAGATGTGTCCGGCCCATGGGGACATTAATGTGTCGGGCCTTACAAATACATTTTATTTGATCAGCCCCGCCCTCCTCTGACCTCTGACCTCAGGTGAAGCACACGGTGGGCTACGACACCCTGGGTCACTGCTTCTTCCTGGAGGACGGAATCGAGCAGCGCAACACCTTCTACCACAACCTGGGCCTCCTGACCAGACCGGGGACCCAGCTGCCCACGGAACGCAACGACAGCCTCTGCACCAGCATCAGAGACCAGGTCTACAAGGGATACACGCCCTCGCCCAGCACGGAGTGCAAGTAAGCCACCCGGGATGACCACTTCAGTGTGTCTTAAGGGTTACAGGTGTGGCGACGGAGCGATAAGGAACAGAGCAAACAAGACCCTGTGTACAAGGGTCAACGACCAGGCGTAGAGTGGTGGTAAGGGAGGGAACTGAGACAAACAAGACCCTGTGTACAAGGGTCAACGACCAGGCGTAGAGTGGTGGTAAGGGAGGGAACTGAGACAAACAAGACCCTGTGTACAAGGGTCAACGACCAGGCGTAGAGTGGTGGTAAGGGAGGGAACTGGCAAACAAGACCCTGTGTACAAGGGTCAACGACCAGGCGTAGAGTGGTGGTAAGGGAGGGAACTGACAAACAAGACCCTGTGTACAAGGGTCAACGACCAGGCGTAGAGTGGTGGTAAGGGAGGGAACTGACAAACAAGACCCTGTGTACAAGGGTCAACGACCAGGCGTAGAGTGGTGGTAAGGGAGGGAACTGACAAACAAGACCCTGTGTACAAGGGTCAACGACCAGGCGTAGAGTGGTGGTAAGGGAGGGAACTGAGCAAACAAGACCCTGTGTACAAGGGTCAACGACCAGGCGTAGAGTGGTGGTAAGGGAGGGAACTGACAAACAAGACCCTGTGTACAAGGGTCAACGACCAGGCGTAGAGTGGTGGTAAGGGAGGGAACTGAGATCACAGCGACGAGGCGTAGAGTGGTGGTAAGGGAGGGAACTGAGATCACAGCGACGAGGCGTAGAGTGGTGGTAAGGGAGGGAACTGGGACAGTGAGGGACTGAGATCACAGCTAGATGTGGTGGTAAGGGAGGGAACTGGGACAGTGAGGGACTGAGATCACAGCTAGATGTGTCTACATGTTGTATTGTAGGATTGGCGAGGGAGTGACACGGAACAGAGCGATGACCCCTTCTGCGTCGTGGGATTAACGTCCCCGAGGGCAACGCACCCTCAGCCAACATGGAGAAAACCTCTTGAAACACTAGATCTAACGGATCCAGTCACGGCCGCACACTGACAGATGAATGAGCGTAGTTAAAATGCTACAGTGACTACAGGAATTAATTTCCTTATTGAGTTTAGTGATTATACACTCATATTAAAAAGGGGCAGACCAATGCAACCCTCTGTGCCAACATCAAGGGGTACTACCCCCCCCCCCCCTTAAACATAATCTAACTAACATAATCTGTCTGTCCGTTCGTCCTTCGATTCTCTCTCCGTTCTTTTAGATACACGGACCGGACACCACGGTTCAGATCACCGTTTATGAACACTGGTGCGGTGTGCCCGTTCCAAATGGCCAATGCTCGGCCGGACGGTTTTGCCGCCTGCGCCGTTCCTGGAGAACCGTTAATCCAATCGACTTCACGCGTGGCAGGTGTGTCGCTGAGGACCAGAGGAGGACCAGAGGAAGTGCAGCGTCGAGCGCGAAGTCGATCGGATGACCGGTTCTCGAGAAACGCAGCAGGCGGGCAAAACCGGCAGGCCGAGCATTGGACATTTGGAAGGGGCGCCGCACCGGTGTTCATAATCCGTAAGGGTGTAACGGTTCACAACAAACACGGTTCAGTACGTACCTCGGTTTTGAAGTCAAGGTTCGGTACAGGTTTTCGGTACAGTGGGGGAAAGTTTGGCTTTCCATGTTCCACTCAGGGGTGATGTAGTGTGCAGTAACTAATTGTACTTGTAGGGCTGTCAACGAATATTCTATATTGAAATTAATAATCGACTTGTAAAAAAACATTTAAAATGATAATAATTATATTAGATTGTGAAAAATAAACAGCCCCCGGTGGGCGGTCATTAGTGATTAACATACCGTTGTATTTGTTCGGTACACAGCTGTTCGGTACAGTACACACTGAAATGGTTCAGTACGGATACGTGTACCTTTACACCCCTAATAATCGGTGGTCTGAACCGTGGCCTCCGGTCCGTGTATCTAAAAGAATCTGAAGTGCCTGCGTGGGGGGGGGGCTCTGTGGTAGAGGGGCCGGCGTGCTTTGAGGAAAGGCAGAGAGGGTTCATGTCCGTAGTGAGAGAGATGGCTGAAGCCCTGCAGTGTGCGAGAGAGATAGCGGTGCAGCGGCCTTATCCCTGTGAAAACAACCTCCCTTCTCCGCGGGACGTGTGTGTGTTGTAGCGGGAGCGAGAAAAGAGCCTCTGTACGGGAAGCAGCATGGTCTGTTTTCAGAAGGATGAGGTGTGTGTGTGCGTGTGTGTTCGTGTGCGTGCGTGTGTGTGTGTGTTGGCAGAGCTGTCCATGTTATGCAGGAGTGGTGGATTTCTGAAGGATCACAGGAGTCTGTGCTCCGTCTCTGCTTCATACATTTCTGATTCGATCAGATTCTCCAACCAAAACAGCCCCTTTAATTTCTTCTCCTCCTGTGTGTTTGTGTGTGTGTGTGTGTGTGTCCGCGCGTGTGTGTGTGTGTGTGTCCGCGTGTGTGTCTTCCAGGGCGGTTTCCACATTCTGGATCGCCAACCCCAATAACAACCTCATCGGCAACGCTGCCGCCGGCTCCCAGGTGAGTTATGGTTATGAAAACGAAAGCCTCCGCACATCTTCCACTGATCTGATAAAGAAAATGAATAACCAGAGGAGACGGCCCGTCGCGGTGCAGTATGATACACGGCTTACAAGATACACGGCTTAGGTGATCCTGAACTTTAATCAGAGGTTTCCAATCTCATAAAAACACATGATCCGTCAATAAAACTGGGACCTGTGGGGGGGTGTAACGCACACACGGCGGGATCCAGTCTTAAGTAAACGCATGACGAGGTACCCCCTCTTCTTCTTATCTCCTACACAAACACACAGCAGAGCCCCGCGGCTGTTCTCTGCAGCCTCGCTACGAGGTATTACACTCCGCTTCGTCATCTCTAAAACCCATCAATTGACCTTTCAAACTCGGGTTCGGAGGAACGGCCTGCCGCGCCGGGCAGAGAGCATTGTGGGAACAGATCGTGCAGCTAGAAATGCCAATCTGCTGCTCTTGGACCAGCTGGTGCATTCCAAACATTTTTCTTCTTCTTCTCTTCTTCTTGTGACTTTATTCCATCTCTCTCTCTCTCTCTCTCTCTCTCTCTCTCTCTCTCTCTCTCTCTCTCTCTCTCTCTCTCTCTCTCTCTCTCTCTCTCTCTCTCTCTCTCTCTCTCTCTCTCTCTCTCCCCCACACAAGGATGCTGGCATATGGTACGTGTTTCATAGCTCTTCCACTGGAGACTCTCATGGGCTGGTACCAGAGACCAAGGCAGAGCTCACGCCCCTCGGAATATTCTACAACAACCGCGTGCACTCCAACTTTAAGGTATTGTAATAACCCTTCACCACCTTAACTTTAAGGTATTGTAATAACCCCTCACCACCTTAACTTTAAGGTATTGTAATAGCCCCTCACCAGGTGCACCTTAACTTTAAGGTATTATAACCCCCTCAGGGGAACTACGCCCCAGTTTCAGAATTCCTCTGTTATTCCTCTGGTCTGAGACGGTACAGACGTATTAGTGAACATGAATTCCTCTGTTATTCCTCTGGTCTGAGACGGTACAGACGTATTAGTGAACATGAATTCCTCTGTTATTCCTCTGGTCTGAGACGGTACAGACGTATTAGTGAACATGAATTCCTCTGTTATTCCTCTGGTCTGAGACGGTACAGACGTATTAGTGAACATGAATTCCTCTGTTATTCCTCTGGTCTGAGACGGTACAGACGTATTAGTGAACATGAATTCCTCTGTTATTCCTCTGGTCTGAGACGGTACAGATGTATTAGTGAACATATCAAAACCAGAGTGCTAAAGCTCTTGTGATGTCATCAAGTATAAAGTCTGAAGCGGCTCCATAGACAATGGATTGGGAGAGATGTCAATAGATGACACTGAGAGCACCCAGGGGAACATTCTGTGGGTCCACACAATCAATCTCCCATTCATTGTGTGGGGCGACTGGCTCGGGAGGTAGAGCAGTCGTCTGGTAATCCGGAGGTTCCTTGTTCGATTCCCACTCCTTCCGGGCAGCGTGTCTTGAGTGTCTTGAGCAAGACACTTAACCCCTAACTGCTCCCTATGAGCTGTCGGTGTGTGAATGTGTGAGTGAATGGGTCAAATGTGAGGAACTAATTGTACATCGCTATATAAATGCACCGTTTACCTTTTGTCAATGGAGCGGCTCCAGAGTTTATACTTGATGACACGTTTGATTCTTGCTTCTCTGATTCCAGGCTTTGGGAGAATATGTGGCCATGGAAATAACATAGTGTTTAGTAGTGTTCCTCTTTAACTCATTCAGAGCCACGCCCCGTTGACCATATTAGGGCTAGCTTGCCAGTAAGGAAGTCAATGGGAGGACGGGGAAATTTGCGAACGCCTAAACTATATTTTAAATTATGGCTATGGGTCTAAAACACCCCTCACTTATCAATGACTTGCTTGCAGTCAACATGTACGAAACGGATTGTTTTTTTTCATTGGTACATTTTCATTTTATACCGTTTTGAATACAAGTATAGTTTTGGAGATGTCTAGTAATTCCAGAGAAATTCCGCGATAATAGCCCTTTACTGGAATACACAAAACACGTTGTCATTTTTCGGCTCATTTATGAATCGTTTTCAAATAAACGCTAGATTATTGATAGTATATGTGTACTATGCACGCTAGAGAAGCGGGCTGAAAAATCGATTATCCATGCCGTGTATACGGCTAATGTTACGCACACACACACACACACACGCTGCGATGGCAGAGAAAAAACATCTGATTAACCCAAGACTGGTAACATAGAGTCCTTACCTCGCATCAGATGTTCTGCAAAAAGATTAATCCAATTCCTGATCGCCATTCCAAATATTGATCACGTTTATTGATCCAATGTTATAGCACCAAAACACATAATCGAAAGCTGCTCCGAGCCTCCCCAGTGAATGTGGTAACAGATACTGCTTGCCCGAGAAGGGAAACCCCGGGAGCGGAGTTTTTTTCTGATGCACAGTCCCACCCAATCCAATCCAATGATGTGCAATACCATCCGGGAGATGCTAGGCGGTGGTATTTGCCCTTTTCGAGCTCAGACCCATTCCCAATGATAACGTCAGGCTGGATGGATGAAAAAGGAATGGATATTGCTAATAAAAGAAATAACGATTAAAACCCGAGTTTTCTCGGGTCTTGCCACTCAACGCATGGCGAGTTAACCCGACTAATCTCGTGGTTGGCACTGAATGGGTTAAGGTATTATAAAGTAGACTCTAACTTTACGGTGTTATACCCCTCATAACTAGACTCTAACTTTAAGGTCTTATACCCCTACTACGTAGACTCTAACTTTAAGGTGTTATACCCCTCATAAGTAGACTAACTTTAAGGTGTTATACCCCTCATAAGTAGACTCTAACTTTAAAGTGTTATACCCCTCCTAAGTAGACTCTAACTTTAAAGTGTTATACCCCTCATAAGTAGACTCTAACTTTAAAGTGTTATACCCCTCATAACTAGACTCTAACTTTAAGGTCTTATACCCCTACTACGTAGACTCTAACTTTAAGGTGTTATACCCCTCATAACTAGACTAACTTTAAGGTGTTATACCCCTCATAAGTAGACTCTAACTTTAAAGTGTTATACCCCTCATAACTAGACTCTAACTTTAAGGTGTTATACCCCTCATAAGTAGACTAACTTTAAGGTGTTATACCCCTCATAAGTAGACTCTAACTTTAAAGTGTTATACCCCTCATAAGTAGACTAACTTTAAGGTGTTATACCCCTCATAAGTAGACTCTAACTTTAAAGTGGTATACCCCTCCTAAGTAGACTCTAACTTTAAGGTGTTATACCCTTCCTAAGTAGACTCTAACTTTAAGGTGTTATACCCTTCCTAAGTAGACTCTAACTTTAAGGTGTTATACCCTTCCTAAGTAGACTCTAACTTTAAGGTGTTATACCCTTCCTAAGTAGACTCTAACTTTAAGGTGTTATACCCCTTCTAAGTAGACTAACTTTAAAGTGTTATACCCCTCATAAGTAGACTCTAACTTTAAGGTGTTATACCCCTTCTAAGTAGACTCTAACTTTAAGGTGTTATACCCCTCATAAGTAGACTAACTTTAAGGTGTTATACCCCTCATAAGTAGACTCTAACTTTAAAGTGTTATACCCCTCATAAGTAGACTAACTTTAAAGTGTTATACCCCTCATAAGTAGACTAACTTTAAGGTGTTATACCCCTCATAAGTAGACTCTAACTTTAAGGTGTTATACCCCTCATAACTAGACTCTAACTTTAAGGTGTTATACCCCTCATAAGTAGACTCTAACTTTAAAGTGTTATACCCCTCATAACTAGACTCTAACTTTAAGGTGTTATACCCCTCATAAGTAGACTAACTTTAAGGTGTTATACCCCTCATAAGTAGACTCTAACTTTAAGGTGTTATACCCCTTCTAAGTAGACTCTAACTTTAAGGTGTTATACCCCTCATAAGTAGACTAACTTTAAGGTGTTATACCCCTCATAAGTAGACTCTAACTTTAAGGTGTTATACCCCTTCTAAGTAGACTCTAACTTTAAAGTGGTATACCCCTCATAAGTAGACTAACTTTAAGGTGTTATACCCCTCATAAGTAGACTAACTTTAAGGTGTTATACCCCTCATAAGTAGACTAACTTTAAAGTGTTATACCCCTCATAAGTAGACTCTAACTTTAAAGTGGTATACCCCTCCTAAGTAGACTCTAACTTTAAGGTGTTATACCCCTCATAAGTAGACTAACTTTAAGGTGTTATACCCCTCATAAGTAGACTAACTTTAAGGTGTTATACCCCTCATAAGTAGACTAACTTTAAAGTGTTATACCCCTCATAAGTAGACTCTAACTTTAAGGTGTTATACCCCTCATAAGTAGACTAACTTTAAAGTGTTATACCCCTCATAAGTAGACTAACTTTAAGGTGTTATACCCCTCATAAGTAGACTCTAACTTTAAAGTGGTATACCCCTCCTAAGTAGACTAACTTTAAGGTGTTATACCCCTCCTAAGTAGACTCTAACTTTAAGGTGTTATACCCCTCATAAGTAGACTAACTTTAAGGTGTTATACCCCTCATAAGTAGACTAACTTTAAAGTGTTATACCCCTCATAAGTAGACTAACTTTAAGGTGTTATACCCCTCATAAGTAGACTCTAACTTTAAGGTGTTATACCCCTCATAAGTAGACTAACTTTAAGGTGTTATACCCCTCCTAAGTAGACTCTAACTTTAAGGTGTTATACCCCTCATAACTAGACTCTAACTTTAAGGTCTTATACCCCTACTACGTAGACTCTAACTTTAAGGTGTTATACCCCTCATAAGTAGACTCTAACTTTAAGGTGTTATACCCCTCATAAGTAGACTAACTTTAAAGTGTTATACCCCTCCTAAGTAGACTAACTTTAAAGTGTTATACCCCTCCTAAGTAGACTAACTTTAAGGTGTTATACCCCTCATAAGTAGACTCTAACTTTAAAGTGTTATACCCCTCATAAGTAGACTCTAACTTTAAGGTGTTATACCCCTCATAAGTAGACTAACTTTAAAGTGTTATACCCCTCCTAAGTAGACTAACTTTAAGGTGTTATACCCCTCATAAGTAGACTAACTTTAAAGTGTTATACCCCTCCTAAGTAGACTAACTTTAAGGTGTTATACCCCTCATAAGTAGACTCTAACTTTAAAGTGGTATACCCCTTCTAAGTAGACTCTAACTTTAAGGTGTTATACCCCTCATAACTAGACTAACTTTAAGGTCTTATACCCCTCATAAGTAGACTCTAACTTTAAGGTCTTATACCCCTACTACGTAGACTCTAACTTTAAGGTGTTATACCCCTCATAAGTAGACTAACTTTAAAGTGTTATACCCCTCATAAGTAGACTCTAACTTTAAGGTCTTATACCCCTACTACGTAGACTCTAACTTTAAGGTGTTATACCCCTCATAACTAGACTAACTTTAAGGTCTTATACCCCTCATAAGTAGACTCTAACTTTAAGGTCTTATACCCCTACTACGTAGACTCTAACTTTAAGGTGTTATACCCCTCATAAGTAGACTAACTTTAAAGTGTTATACCCCTCATAAGTAGACTCTAACTTTAAGGTCTTATACCCCTACTACGTAGACTCTAACTTTAAGGTGTTATACCCCTCATAACTAGACTAACTTTAAGGTCTTATACCCCTCATAAGTAGACTCTAACTTTAAGGTCTTATACCCCTACTACGTAGACTCTAACTTTAAGGTGTTATACCCCTCATAAGTAGACTAACTTTAAGGTGTTATACCCCTCATAAGTAGACTCTAACTTTAAAGTGGTATACCCCTCATAAGTAGACTCTAACTTTAAAGTGGTATACCCCTTCTAAGTAGACTCTAACTTTAAGGTGTTATACCCCTCATAACTAGACTAACTTTAAGGTGTTATACCCCTCATAACTAGACTAACTTTAAGGTCTTATACCCCTACTACGTAGACTCTAACTTTAAGGTGTTATACCCCTCATAACTAGACTAACTTTAAAGTGGTATACCCCTTCTAAGTAGACTCTAACTTTAAGGTGTTATACCCCTCATAACTAGACTCTAACTTTAAGGTCTTATACCCCTACTACGTAGACTCTAACTTTAAAGTGGTATACCCCTCATAAGTAGACTCTAACTTTAAGGTGTTATACCCCTCATAAGTAGACTCTAACTTTAAAGTGTTATACCCCTCATAAGTAGACTAACTTTAAGGTGTTATACCCCTCATAAGTAGACTCTAACTTTAAGGTGTTATACCCCTCATAAGTAGACTAACTTTAAAGTGTTATACCCCTCATAAGTAGACTAACTTTAAGGTGTTATACCCCTCATAAGTAGACTCTAACTTTAAAGTGGTATACCCCTCCTAAGTAGACTCTAACTTTAAGGTGTTATACCCTTCCTAAGTAGACTCTAACTTTAAGGTGTTATACCCTTCCTAAGTAGACTCTAACTTTAAGGTCTTATACCCCTCCTACGTAGACTCTAACTTTAAGGTGTTATACCCCTCCTAAGTAGACTATAACTTTTAAGGTCTTATACCCCTCCTAAATAGACTCTTAACTCATTCACTGCCAACAACGATTATACTCGTTATTGGCCACAAATCGTTGAATGCCAACAACGAGTATACTCGTTATTTAATCGTTATTTCTTTTATTTGATATTTCCATTCATTATCCATCCAGGGAGCCTGGTGTTATCATGGGGCTGAGTCTGAGATCGCTAAAGTGCAATACTGGCCGCATCCTACCAGGCGGCGATATCGTGCACCATTTGAAACCTTGTGTATTGTGCGTCGATGAAATGCCTCCGGGCGCTCTTTTCTACTAAACTGAACCTAGGGCTTCACCCGATTGCATTGAATCGTTTTTGGGACCCCCGTTATGCTGTGGTGGGTTATGTCATGGGCCAAATGGACATACGATCTACCAGATGGCAGTCAAATAATTGGAATATTCTTTTTTGAATCCCACCGGCCACAGGTAAGAGCAATTTAACGTCAATTTCAGCTTGATTGTGCCTTGTTTTCATAGCCATCGCCCTGATCCTTCCTGAGCAACGTCAGAAGGATCCGCCCCTTCCTGACAAAAGAAGCCACCCAACTCCTCGTCCAATCAACAGTCATCTCCCGCCTCGCTGGCCTCCCGGCCACTGCCACCAAGCCTCTTCAACTCATTCAGAACGCAGCGGCCCGCCTGATCTCAAACCTACCGAAGTCGGCCCATGTCACCCCACTTCTTAGGGACCTGCACTGGCTCCCCATTGCTGCATGTATCCGCTTCAAGGCCCTCGACCTAGCATACCGTGCGGCAAAGGGAACCGCTCCCGCCTACCTCCGGTCAATGGTCTCTAACTACACACCCTCAAGACCCCTACGCTCTGCATCTTCTGGCCGCCTCAGACCTACTCCTATCCAAGCTCCGGGAGGGTCATCAAAGAGAAGTCGCCTATTCTCAGTCCTTGCCCCACAATGGTGGAATGAACTACCCACCCCAGTTAGGACACCCGAAACCTGTCCAATCTTCCGCCGTCGACTAAAGACGCACTTCTTCAACCATTATCTGAAATAATAATAAAAATTAAAAAAAAAGAAAAAAAACTCTACTCTACTCTAACCCTAACCAACCTTACTGTCATGCACTGTAACACTCAACACTTCGATGAACATTGTTACTCAGCTGATAGAGTTGTACCCTTCCTGATGACTTGTCGTACAGAACTTGTAAGTCGCTTTGGATAAAAGCGTCAACTAAATGACTAAATGTAAATGTAAATGATCAGCGTATGTTGTTGTAATAACGAATGCCGTTATCGACAATCAATTAATCAGAAACGACCCCCCCCCCCCCCCCCCCGTTCATGCATTCATGATGAAACATAATACCTATCATGCATTTGATTTTTTTATTGTAGCGTGGGTAGGGGCGAAATGCCAATGGATTTAGTATAATACACATTGCAGGCTATTACTAGCCTCCCAGGAATTACCCTAGACCGCTCTAAAACCATACTTATATTCACCACAGTATAAAAGGGAATGTATGGATGGAAAATTGTTTTCTTTTTCACATATTGAACGATAGATACTCGATGTCAAATGGGCCATAGTATTGCATCCATAGCTGTAATATAAAATATAGTTATAGCCCTGCAAACAAGGTGACGGACTCCATTAGTTTAATGCGTGGCAGCGCATAGCCTAACCCCTGAAACAGTGTGGCAGCCAATGAGTTAACTTTACGGTATTATACCCCTCCTAAGTAGACTCTTAACTTTAAGGTATTATACCCCTCAAGTACCAGATATCTATTTCTCAACTCATCATTACTGATGGAATTAACTGCTACATCCTAGAACTATTAAACCATGTTGTAAACATGGTGCTATATTTGTAGCCTGAAGAGAAAGCTGTTACTAGCATTAAGGTTTCAATGCTTGCTTTCAGTGGGCTATATTGTGCAATTTCAATGCAGTGCAGTTCCTGTCTGCGAGATGCCAAGCCTCTTGGCACTGATGTTCTCTCTACAGAGGAGAAACGTGCATCATTCTAAGAAGCATTGCACAAATATTCCCCATGAAGTAATTTTTTTTTTTTTTTTTTTTTTTTAAACTCTTTTACTCAAGTAATTCCCTAGTAATGAGTAAGTACTCTTACTCAAATGAAATGTAACTGATGCCTCAGTACTTCTTCTTAGGTAATATATTTGAATACTTTTTCACCCTCGCCATAATTCTTTGTTTACTCACGCAGCTCATGCCAGAGGCACCCACATGCACACACAGACACATAAACACCCATGTCACACGCACACATGTCACACGCACACATTCTCTCTCTCTCTCTCTCTCTCTCTCTCTCTCTCTCTCTCTCTCTCTCTCTCTCTCTCTCTCTCTCTCTCTCTCTCTCTCTCTCTCTCTCTCTCTCTCTCTCTCTCTCTCTCTCTCTCTCTCTCTCTCTCTCTCTCTCTCTCTCTCTCTCTCTCTCTCTCTCTCTCTCTCTCTCTCTCTCTCTCTCTCTCTCTCTCACAGGCAGGTAGCCTGTACAATAGGCTTAACAGAGGAGAGATAGAGAGAGTGAGAGAATAACAGCAGGTAGCCTGTACAATAGTGCTCTGTTGGTGTGTGTGTAATAACAGCAGGTAGCCTGTACAATAGTGCTCTGTTGGTGTGTGTGTAATAACAGCGGTGGGGCAGGTGAACTGTGAGGTCTTTAATAACAGCGGTGGGGCAGGTGAACTGTGAGGTCTTTAATAACAGCGGTGGGGCAGGTGAACTGTGAGGTCTTTAATAACAGCGGTGGGGCAGGTGAACTGTGAGGTCTTTGTCCGCTCTGACCACAGGAGCCTCTCTTATAGGCTGAGCAGCCTGGAGGCTCTGACCACAGGAGCCTCTCTTATAGGCTGAGCAGCCTGGAGGCTCTGACCACAGGAGCCTCTCTTATAGGCTGAGCAGCCTGGGCTCTGACCACAGGAGCCTCTCTTATAGGCTGAGCAGCCTGGAGGCTCTGACCACAGGAGCCTCTCTTATAGGCTGAGCAGCCTGGGCTCTGACCACAGGAGCCTCTCTTATAGGCTGAGCAGCCTGGAGGCAAGAGAGACTATACTTCAATTACATCACGGGGCTCAGCGCAGGGATTTACATACACAGTATAGGACAGATGTCTGCACGTGCACGTATACACTGCTGCATTTACACATACGTGCATATACACACACACACACGCACGGATGTGGTACATACCCATTCACACGCACATGTATAGTGCATACCATTCACACACACACACACACACACATACACAGATATATGGTACATATACCCATTCACACGCATATATATATTTATTATATATATATGGCATACCATTCACACACACACACAGATATAGTACACTACATACCCATTCACACACATATATATATATATATACGGCATACCATTCACACACACACGCACATACTGCATTCTCCTGCTCACTCATCCATACAGCCATATTTAGCCATAATGTAATTCAGTCCTTCCTCCCACTTCTCCCAGTAGGCCTGCCCTACACTAGAGGAAAATAAAATTCTCTACCAAAACTTTTTTTTAGCCCATGTCCCAAACTGTATTCTGGCCTTGGCACTAGGCTCATAAAAACATACATAGGACTCATTGTCGCGGGTCATGCGGGGGAACCCCACAGAAAGAGGCCCCGAGCCTATTCTAGGTCTGGCTCCACGGTTTGAGAAACCTCCTGGAATACAGCATATTACTGTGTGATCATATTCTGTCTTCCTCCCAGGCAGGACTGTTCATAGATAAAGGTGTGAAAATGACCAACGCTAGCGCTGCAGACCCCCGGGAGTACCTGTGTCTGGATAACAACGCCAGGTATGTGTGTATATAGTACCTGTGTCTACATAACAATGGCAGGTATGTGTGTATATAGTACCTGTGTCTAGATAACAACGCCAGGTATGTGTGTATATAGTACCTGTGTCTAGATAACAATGGCAGGTATGTGTGTATATATTACCTGTGTCTAGATAACAACGCCAGGTATGTGTGTATATAGTACCTGTGTCTACATAACAATGGCAGGTATGTGTGTATATAGTACCTGTGTCTAGATAACAACGCCAGGTATGTGTGTATATAGTACCTGTGTCTACATAACAATGGCAGGTATGTGTGTATATATTACCTGTGTCTGGATAACAACGCCAGGTATGTGTGTATATATTACCTGTGTCTAGATAACAACGCCAGGTATGTGTGTATATATTACCTGTGTCTAGATAACAACGCCAGGTATGTGTGTATATAGTACCTGTGTCTACATAACAACGCCAGGTATGTGTGTATATATTACCTGTGTCTAGATAACAACGCCAGGTATGTGTGTATATATTACCTGTGTCTACATAACAACGCCAGGTATGTGTGTATATATTACCTGTGTCTACATAACAACGCCAGGTATGTGTGTATATATTACCTGTGTCTAGATAACAACGCCAGGTATGTGTGTATATATTACCTGTGTCTAGATAACAACGCCAGGTATGTGTGTATATATTACCTGTGTCTAGATAACAACGCCAGGTATGTGTGTATATATTACCTGTGTCTAGATAACAATGCCAGGTATGTGTGTATATAGTACCTGTGTCTGGATAACAATGCCAGGTATGTGTGTATATACAGTAGTACCTGTGTCTGGATAACAATGGCAGGTATGCCTGAGTGTGTATATTTTATGTGTCTGGAATCGGATAACAATGACAAACTATGCCAGGGAGACACATGACAGAAGGTTCTTTATTTAAGGCTGAGAGGGAGACAGAGTAGAGGAGACACAGGAGAGAAGGTTCTTTATTGAGACAGTAGGAAGGCTGAGAGGGAGACAGAGTAGAGGAGACACAGGAGAGAAGGTTCTTTATTGAGACAGTAGGAAGGCTGAGAGGGAGACAGAGTAGAGGAGACACAGGAGAGAAGGTTCTTTATTGAGACAGTAGGAAGGCTGAGAGGGAGACAGAGTAGAGGGAGACACAGGAGAGAAGGTTCTTTATTGAGACAGTAGGAAGGCTGAGAGGGAGACAGAGTAGAGGAGACACAGGAGAGAAGGTTCTTTATTGAGACAGTAGGAAGGCTGAGAGGGAGACAGAGTAGAGGGAGACACAGGAGAGAAGGTTCTTTATTGAGACAGTAGGAAGGCTGAGAGGGAGACAGAGTAGAGGGAGACACAGGAGAGAAGGTTCTTTATTGAGACAGTAGGAAGGCTGAGAGGGAGACAGAGTAGAGGGAGACACAGGAGAGAAGGTTCTTTATTGAGACAGTAGGAAGGCTGAGAGGGAGACAGAGTAGAGGGAGACACAGGAGAGAAGGTTCTTTATTGAGACAGTAGGAAGGCTGAGAGGGAGACAGAGTGGAGGAGACACAGGAGAGAAGGTTCTTTATTGAGACAGTAGGAAGGCTGAGAGGGAGACAGAGTAGAGGAGACACAGGAGAGAAGGTTCTTTATTGAGACAGTAGGAAGGCTGAGAGGGAGACAGAGTAGAGGAGACACAGGAGAGAAGGTTCTTTATTGAGACCGTAGGAAGGCTGAGAGGGAGACAGAGTGGAGGAGACACAGGAGAGAAGGTTCTTTATTGAGACAGTAGGAAGGCTGAGAGGGAGACAGAGTGGAGGAGACACAGGAGAGAAGGTTCTTTATTGAGACAGTAGGAAGGCTGAGAGGGAGACAGAGTGGAGGAGACACAGGAGAGAAGGTTCTTTATTGAGACAGTAGGAAGGCTGAGGGAGACAGTGGGGGAGACACAGGAGATAATGTTCTTCATTGAGACGGTATGAAGGCTGAGAGGGAGACAGTAGGGGAGACACAGGAGAGAAGGTTCTTTATTGAGACAGTATGAAGGCTGAAACGGAGACAGAGTAGAGGAGACACAGGAGATAAGGTTCTTTATTGAGACAATAGGGAGACAGAGTAGGAAAGACACAGGAGAGAGGTTTCTTTAACGAGACAATAGGGAGACAGAGCAGGGGAGAAACAGGAGAGAAGGTTCTTTATTGAGACAGTAGGAAGGCTGAGAGGGAGACAGAGTAGAGGAGACACAGGAGAGAAGGTTCTTTATTGAGACAGTAGGAAGGCTGAGAGGGAGACAGAGTAGAGGAGACACAGGAGAGAAGGTTCTTTATTGAGACAGTAGGAAGGCTGAGAGGGAGACAGAGTAGAGGAGACACAGGAGAGAAGGTTCTTTATTGAGACAGTAGGAAGCCTATGCAGGAGACAGACTAGTGGAGACTAGGGGTGGAACGATACGCATTCGAACCGTGTACCGTACGGTACGACCCCCACGGTTCGGGGCGTCTGTGTATCGTACGGTTCAGATGATGCGCAAATAAAAAAAATTAAAAACTTAATTTGGCACGGAGCCGGGAGAGGTGAGCGCTGGCTGCAGCAGCAGCAGCAGCACTGCAGCCAGGTGCTAGTCAGTTTGTGTAAAAATGGCAAGCACAATATAAATCAAGCTTCATTACGACTTTAAAAACATAGCCATTAACATTACATAGGCCTACACACATCTTGCCATAGCGTTAGCAGTTTGTACAACACAACGCATGTTGAACTATGGTAGCCCGCCAGCTAATACAGTCAATGCAATGTTACCGTAGCTACTAGCTAGCAGAGGAGAAAATGGGAGTCTGAGAGGCGGGGTGTTTAAAGACAATGATAGGCGCTTATTCAACATCCAAGAAGGCTAACATACAACTGTGTTTACTAACTCCAACCGGGACTATTGCCGCTTTTCCACTGCATGTTATGAACTCCTAACGTTACCAAAGCTGATAACGTTGCCTGAGCTGAAGGTCCGTGACGCTAAAATGTCCGTGGGAACCCGCCAACCCATAGATAGTTCCAACTCACCGAATTACGTAATCAACCACAGTTGCACTCAATATTTAAATAATGTTAGTCTAAATAAATGTAGACAGATAATGTACGTATTTTAAAAATAGAATGAACAGAGCAGTGTTGTTTTGAAACAGTACAGTGTGTGTGTTAGTTTGATGTATGCTGCAATTTATATTGATGGCCTTCTAATTTGTTTATTTATTTATTTTAAATAACAGTGACACTTTTTCCTTTGATAAGAAATCCAGCCATATTCCTTTCATTGTATTTCAAATACTGCACTTTAATTTCAAGCAGAAAACGAATCTTTCCATTAAGAACTGACAATCAGGGAATTTAAACATGGTTGACATTGTTTTTTTGTGTTTATATTAAAGAAAGGAAACTCTGGGTGGCGCAGTGGGCAAGGCGCTCGCCACTAATGCAGGAGATGCTGGGTTCGAGCCCAGCTCTCGGCATTGTTACCAGCTTGGCTGGTCGCTCATACTAATACAATTGGCAGTATTAGGGGGTGGGAAGCTGGCGGGTGGGGATTGGACGTTGTGGACAGCGACTCCTACAGGTCGGTTGGTGCGCCTGTGCAGCAGAATCAGGAAGCAACAAGGGCGGCGTGTCCCTCCCACGCAGACCCTCGCAGCTGAGAGATCACGCTGTACAGGTGAAAAGATGCGACAGCTGCCTCCTCGTGTACCGGAGGGGACACGTGATGCAAGGCTTGGTCCACATTGCAGCCGACCTGTGGAAGGCATGGCCTAACAGCGTTCGAGACAGGGGAGGGTAGAATTGGACAAAATACGAAATCGGGATGGGAGAAAAATAGAAAATGGGAGAAAAAGTTGATTAAAAAAAGAAAAAGAAAGGAAAGTCTAGTGCTGGCTGAGCATATTGTTAATACTTTGACAAATGTAGCCTATATTTTTCAGTCAGTTCGGTCTTTGTGTGCCAAACATTATTTGTATTTTATTTTTTTATTATTTTTTAAACAAACATATAAACAAACATGACAACACACGATAAGATATACAAGCATTAATTGTCAGGGCACATCCAATGAGTTCACATTTTAGTTAGTTGTCTTATATAAGATATACCCCTAATACCTGTTATCTAAAAAAACCTACACACATATGCTCAGCTCGAACCCCCCCCTCCCGGACCCCCCATTGAGAAGTACCTCCACTATCCCTCGCACCTAACCAGACACTACCATTATAAGCTAGCTTTTATTCTCTCCACCACTTCTAACCACATTGACATTTTGGATTCATTGAGACCCAGAATTCTTGCTGTAGATATTTCATGATAAATTACATCGAGATATGTAAGAAACCAAACTTTACGGCACATTTTTTCCGGTTGAAACCAGCGTGATGCGATCAGCTTTTTGGCTACTGTGATACCCGATAAAACCAATCTCTTTAGCTGTGGATGTACTGCAAACTCAAAAACATCATTCAATAGTAATACAGAGGGGTGTACAGGTATATTCCAAGATACGAGTTTTGATATTTGTTGGGTCACATCTTTCCAGAATGCCTTAACTGGTGAGCAGTCCCAATACATGTGCATAAATGTCCCCTCGTCCCCATTTGTACATTGGGAGCATTTGGAGTCTTGTTTAAGCCCCATTCGGCACAGTCTTATAGGAGTCAAGTATGTCCTGTGAATATAGTTAAGATTGATTTGTTGATGATCCGGGTTCCTTGATGTAAGTCGGACATTTGCCAAACATTATTTAAGGCTGTAAACACTGTAAACTTTTTTTTCTTTTTTTTATATAAATGAGAAGCATGTTTAGATTTTTGAGTGTTAAAGTTTTTTTTATAAAAAACAACGTATATCGAACCGAACCCAAAACCGTGACCCCAAAACCGTGATACGAACCGAACCGTCCATTTTGTGAACCGTTCCACCCCTAGTGGAGACACAGGAGAGAATGTTCTTTATTGAGACAGTAGGAAGGCTGAGAGGGAGACACAGGAGAGAAGGTTCTTTATTGAGACAGTAGGAAGGCTGAGAGGGAGACAGAGTAGAGGAGACACAGGAGAGAATGTTCTTTATTGAGACAGTAGGAAGGCTGAGAGGGAGACAGAGTAGAGGAGACACAGGAGAGAATGTTCTTTATTGAGACAGTAGGAAGGCTGAGAGGGAGACAGTAGAGGAGACACAGGAGAGAAGGTTCTTTATTGAGACAGTAGGAAGGCTGAGAGAGAGACAGAGTAGAGGAGACACAGGAGAGAAGGTTCTTTATTGAGACAGTAGGAAGGCTGAGAGGGAGACACAGGAGAGAAGGTTCTTTATTGCGACAGTAGGAAGGCTGAGAGGGAGACAGAGTAGAGGAGACACAGGAGATAAGGTTCTTTATTGAGACAGTAGGAAGGCTGAGAGGGAGACACAGGAGAGAAGGTTCTTTATTGAGACCGTAGGAAGGCTGAGAGGGAGACAGAGTAGAGGAGACACAGGAGAGAAGGTTCTTTATTGCGACAGTAGGAAGGCTGAGAGGGAGACAGAGTAGAGGAGACACAGGAGAGAAGGTTCTTTATTGAGACAGTAGGAAGGCTGAGAGGGAGACAGAGTAGGGGAGACACAGGAGAGAAGGTTCTTTATTGAGACAGTAGGAAGGCTGAGAGGGAGACAGAGTAGAGGAGACACAGGAGAGAAGGTTCTTTATTGAGACAGTAGGAAGGCTGAGAGGGAGACAGAGTAGAGGAGACACAGGAGAGAAGGTTCTTTATTGAGACAGTAGGAAGGCTGAGAGGGAGACAGAGTAGGGGAGACACAGGAGAGAAGGTTCTTTATTGAGACAGTAGGAAGGCTGAGAGGGAGACAGAGTAGAGGAGACACAGGAGAGAAGGTTCTTTATTGAGACAGTAGGAAGGCTGAGAGGGAGACAGAGTAGAGGAGACACAGGAGAGAAGGTTCTTTATTGCGACAGTAAGAAGGCTGAGAGGGAGACAGAGTAGGGGAGACACAGGAGAGAAGGTTCTTTATTGAGACAGTAGGAAGGCTGAGAGGGAGACACAGGAGAGAAGGTTCTTTATTGCGACAGTAAGAAGGCTGAGAGGGAGACAGAGTAGGGGAGACACAGGAGATAAGGTTCTTTATTGAGACAGTAGGAAGGCTGAGAGGGAGACACAGGAGAGAAGGTTCTTTATTGAGACCGTAGGAAGGCTGAGAGGGAGACAGAGTAGAGGAGACACAGGAGAGAAGGTTCTTTATTGCGACAGTAGGAAGGCTGAGAGGGAGACAGAGTAGAGGAGACACAGGAGAGAAGGTTCTTTATTGAGACAGTAGGAAGGCTGAGAGGGAGACAGAGTAGGGGAGACACAGGAGAGAAGGTTCTTTATTGAGACAGTAGGAAGGCTGAGAGGGAGACAGAGTAGAGGAGACACAGGAGAGAAGGTTCTTTATTGAGACAGTAGGAAGGCTGAGAGGGAGACAGAGTAGGGGAGACACAGGAGAGAAGGTTCTTTATTGAGACAGTAGGAAGGCTGAGAGGGAGACAGAGTAGAGGAGACACAGGAGAGAAGGTTCTTTATTGAGACAGTAGGAAGGCTGAGAGGGAGACAGAGTAGAGGAGACACAGGAGAGAAGGTTCTTTATTGCGACAGTAAGAAGGCTGAGAGGGAGACAGAGTAGGGGAGACACAGGAGAGAAGGTTCTATATTGCGACAGTAGGAAGGCTGAGAGGGAGACAGAGTAGAGGAGACACAGGAGAGAAGGTTCTTTATTGAGACAGTAGGAAGGCTGAGAGGGAGACAGAGTAGAGGAGACACAGGAGAGAAGGTTCTTTATTGAGACAGTAGGAAGGCTGAGAGGGAGACACAGGAGAGGAGACACAGGAGAGAAGGTTCTTTATTGAGACAGTAGGAAGGCTGAGAGGGAGACAGAGTGGAGGAGACACAGGAGAGAAGGTTCTTTATTGAGACAGTATGAAGGCTGAGAGGGAGACAGAGTAGGGGAGACACAGGAGAGAAGGTTCTTTATTGAGACAGTATGAAGGCTGAGAGGGAGACAGAGTAGGGGAGACACAGGAGAGAAGGTTCTTTATTGAGACAGTATGAAGGCTGAGAGGGAGACAGAGTAGAGGAGACACAGGAGAGAAGGTTCTTTATTGAGACAGTAGGAAGGCTGAGAGGGAGACAGAGTAGAGGAGACACAGGAGAGACGGTTCTGGCTGGATTAC
This sequence comes from Notolepis coatsorum, assembly GCF_963971535.1. NCBI lineage: Eukaryota > Metazoa > Chordata > Actinopteri > Aulopiformes > Paralepididae > Notolepis > Notolepis coatsorum. The sequence goes on along the minus strand of NC_140174.1, from coordinate 137,074,316 downwards.
ATCCCAGCAGGGGTACCTGTGGTCCCAGAGGGTTAGCCACTATCCCCATCTCTGGACACGTACAGTGCACCTGTGTATCTTGCATTTGTTTGCTTAAATGTTTGCAGCAAATTCCTACAGGAAGGAATATGCAGCCTCTGGATAATATTTGTAAAACATTTTGAATCGGTTCAATCTGCCTTAATGGACTTTTCAGTGGAGTTAATTTGTGGGGCACTGACTGCACAAGTATTAGTGTATCTAGATGACCTAGTGACTAGTGTACTGACACAGTGTAGGGGGAGAGGATATCGGTGTAAGTAGACGGACTAGTAACTACTTACTATTAGGGTATTCGGGTAACGATGGCCTCATACTGTACAAACATTGGGGTATCAACGACTTGCTACTTAATAAATACTACGACATCTTGGATATCTATTACCCCAGTACTGTAGATGTATGTGGGTGTGTATGAGGGTCGTAGGATGGCCCCTGTGACTACTGTGATAATGTATTTTAGTGGAGGGTCTGTCAGTGTGTGTTGACAGAGAAAACAGAGCTCCACAGATAGAGTTTCCACTCGGCAGCTCTCCGTCCAAATACAGCCCCCTTCCAGACGGAAAAAAGCTTAGGTCCTCCTCTGAGACCGCTGCCCACGCTGTGTGTGTGTGTCTGTGTGTGTGAGGGAGAGAGAGAGAGAGAGAGGGGGAGAGGGAGTCTGTGAGTGAGAGGGAGAGAGAGAGAGAGAGAGAGGGGGAGAGGGAGTCTGTGAGGGAGAGGGAGAGAGAGAGAGAGAGAGGGGGAGAGGGAGTCTGTGAGTGAGAGCGTGTAGTTTGCATGCTTGCCGGTTTTGTGTAGGAGATCCCTGTGCCTGTGTGTGTGTGTGTGTGTGTGTGTGTGTGTGTGTGTGTGTGTGTGTGTGTGTGTGTGTGTGTGTGTGTGTGTGTGTGTGTGTGTGTGTGTGTGTGTGTGTGTGTGTGTGTGTGTGTGTGTGTGTGTGTGTGTGTGTGTGTGTGTGTGTGTGTGTGTGTGTGTGTGTGTGTGTGTGTGTGTGTGTGTGTGTGTGTGTGTGTGTGTGTGTGGTAGTATGAGAGAGAGGTATTAGGGTCTTAGAATGTGTGTTTAGTATTAATCTGTGGTTATTTGAGAAGAGTACTGTGTCTGTTTAGTTGTCGGAAATAACGGGGAATTAATGTGTCGTCCATGTGTGTATTTAAATTGACTGACTGATTATGGTATGATGCACAACTGCTGGTGTGACTAATAGTACTCCACTCATCCCATGTGTTATGTGTCATTCTCCCACGTACGTACGTGTGTGTGTGTGTGTGTGTGTGTGTGTGTGTGTGTGCGCGTGTATGTGTGTCAGGTTCCGACCACACGAGAACGCGGACCCTAGTGGCCGCCGCGTGGCAGCGGTCATTGACACGCTGGTCTCCTTCAAGAACAACGATCTGGGCGCCTGGATACGGGGCGGCGACATTATCATCCGGAACTCAGGGTGAGACAGCTAGTTTGGGCCGTGATGTCATCACCGTGAGCCCGGCAGCCGGCACCTGCGCTGCTGCGTTCATTATGAGACCAGAGCAGACGGTTCAGATGCCGTGACATTATTTACTGCGAGAACAGCGTCTGTCTCGGATCATCAGGAGTCAGGACGTGGTAATACGAGGAATGATAGGAATGTGGAAATTCAATCACTGGCATCTGTGAAATTGGAATTAGTGGGCGGCCGGGTAGCACAGCGGACTAAGCATCTGTCTACCACCACAGAGACAGTGGGATCAAATCCAGCTGTGGTGCTTCCGGGTTGGCCGACCGTCCATACTGACACAATTGGCAGTGTTAGCGGGTGGGAGACCCGGCGAGGGTGGGTCCTGGTCGGGGCAACGTGTGACCTTCCACACGTTACACTCTCCCAGTGAGAGTCTGCGCTGCCAGGTGAAAAGAAGCGGTGGGCTGGCTACACATGTGTCGGAGGAAGCACGTGATAGTCTCCGCCCTCCCAGACCGACGGTAGGGGGTAGAGTGCGCAACGACCAGGAAGGGGATTGGGAATTGGCATAACGACTAACATTGGGAGGGGAGAAAAAAAAAAAAAAAGAAAGAAAAAAGATAATTCAAAAAGAAATTGGAATTAGTCCAAATAAATGTTGTGTTTATTTGATATAATTGATTTATAAATGACATGCTGTGAATTTATAGGGTTTTAATTAGTAGGGTGTATTGAGTGTTGCTGAGGCCCCTCTAGAGTCTTAGTTGACCAAAACGTGCTTGTGGAAAATTTATTTAAATCAACTAATCAATTAGTCGACTAAGAAGGAATTTAGTCGAGGACAGCCCGACACACGTGTCTACTTATTGCACCTTTTAAAAAGAGTCTTTAATCCAATGGAACCAAACCAAACCACGGTCAAAACGTATGATTTCACGACGCATCCAATCTAACAACGACGCCTAATCTAAACCAAACTGTCGAGTTGTTTCATCCTTAACTCACAATAAGCAGCTGACTCTTCTCGTAGACAAACTCATCTGTTGTAACTAAACCGGTCAGCATTCCCAACAGCCATGATCCAGCCATGTATATATACAGTAATACAGGCAAATACACTTAACTACTTTACGTACTTTCCCAAACAATAAGCATAATACGTCACCCGTTTTCTCTGTTGACAGGTTTGCTGATAACGGAGTGGGATTGTCCTTTGCCAGGTGTGTATTTATATCGATCAGCTGGGTTTCATTTTAGTGGGCTAGGCCTCCCCCTCCGCTCTCTACCAGAGCGTCTGCTGGGTCGCACTACCTGCTAAGATTGATTACAGCTCCTGGACTTGAAGTCACATTACATGTTGTGTGTACGCCTGAAGCGGGTGTATTGGCTGCATCGCCCAGTCTTTGCTCACACAAATGAGAACGTATGTATAATTTAAACTTGCCTGTCGGCAATATTGTACGTCTCTGTGTTCTTATGTTCTTGTGTGCCAGAGAATACTACATCTTTCCCTTCCAGTCCCACCCTAACCTACTTTCACTTGACTTCATCGTTGGCATCCTTCAGGATTGAGAGAGCAGGCAACTGCACCTCCTCATCCATCACTCTCAACATAGGGGCCCCCCAGGGCTGTGTTCTGAGCCCCCTCCTCTACTCCCTGTACACACATGACTGTGTGGCACAGCGGAACAACAACACAATCATCAAATTTGCTGACGACACAGTAGTGGTGGGCCTGATCTCTGCAAACGACGAGAGGGCCTACCTGGAGGAGGTCAAGGTCCTGGCGGGATGGTGCCAAGAGAACAGCCTCTCCCTGAACGTCAGCAAAACAAAGGAGATGATTGTGGACTTTAGGAGGTTGGGGGTCAAGGACTACAGCCCCCTCAGCATCGACGGGGCACCGGTTGAGAGAGTGAACAGTTTTAAGTACCTCTGACTCCACATATCCGAGGACTTGACATGGACCACACACATTGACAGTGTTGTGAAGAAGGCACGACAACGCCTCTACTTCCTCAGGCGCCTAAGGAAGTTCCAAGTCAGTCAGAAGATCCTTAAGTCTCCCTGTGGGTGGCTGTCCTGGAGTGATGACCAGAGACGGTCATCACATCCCGTGACGACACCCACCCAGGATGCGATCCCCCTCTGCGTGCCCCCCTGTCTCCCTATCTACATTTTACATTTACATTTAGTCATTTAGCTGACGCTTTTATCCAAAGCGACTTACAAGTTCTGTACGACAAGACAGCAAGAAGGGTATAACTCTATCAGCTGAGTAAAAATGTTCATCAAAGTGTTGCGTGTTACAGTGTAGGTTAGTTTATTAGGACAAGTGCATGACAGTATGGTTAGTCAGGGTTAGATTTTATTTTTATTTAAATTTTTTTTTATCATTTCAGATAATGGTTGAAGAAGTGAGTCTTTAGTCGACGGCGAAAGATTGGACGGGATTCGGCTGTCCTAACTGGGATGGGTAGTTCATTCCACCATTGTGGGGCAAGGACTGAGAATAGGCTTCTCTTTGATGACCCTCCCGGAGCTCGGATAGGAGTAGATCTGAGGCGGCCAGAAGATGCAGAGCGTAGGGGTCTTGAGGGTGTGTAGTTAGAGACCATTGACCGGAGGTAGGCGGGAGCGGTTCCCTTTGCCGCACGGTATGCCAGGTCGAGGGCCTTGAAGCAGATACGTGCAGCAATGGGGAGCTATCTCCGGCCGGAGTGATGACTGGAGTGCTGGACGTCCCGTGATGACACCCACCCAGGATGCGACCCCTGCTGGCCCCTCTGCGTGCCTCCCTGTCTCCGGCTGTCTCGTGGTGGTGGCTGGAGTGTTCGACGTCCCGTGATGGCCGGGGGGATGCGGCCCTCTCTGCGTCGCCTCCTGTCTCCCTGTCTTCGGCTGTCTCGGAGTGGTGGCCGGAGTGTGGAATGTCCCGGGAGGACGCACCCCTGTGCCTCGGCTGGAGCCGCTATCAGTTCTATCTTTAATCGTATAAAATGTTCAGTTGTTATCACTATCAGCTCTATATTAAATTTTTCAAAATGTTCAGTTGCTATCGCATGCACTCGTCTGTGTTTCACTACACACACGGGTGCATGCTCACCAGCTGTTCGCCTCTTTTTAATGCAACATGCAACACTAATATCACCGATGTCTAAGAAGGGAGATCCCCCCTTGAATTGGCCCTTCTAAGGTTTCTCACCTCCACATTGCCTGTGGTGCATTTTTTCCTATTGTTAGGTTTTAGTGAGTTTTTCCTTACCTTCACGTGGGGTACGTCTGGGAGTGTTGCATGCATGCATGCATGCATGCATGCATGCATTTATTTTGAGCGTATGGACCTTATGGTATTCTTGTTTTTTTATTGACTTACTGTGTTACTGTTTTTTTTTTCTTCTTGACTTGTTTAAAGAAGACGTGTCTCTGTTAAGCACTTTGAGCTGCACTCCGTGTATGAAAGGTGCTATATAAATGAAGATTATTATTATTATTATTATTATTAAGAACTTCTACTCATGCACAATAGAGAGCATCCTGACTGGCAATATCACCTCCTGGTTTGGGAATAGCACCGCACAAGACCGTAGCAGACTACAGAGAGTGGCCCGTTCAGCCGAACGCACAATTGGAGGGGGGCTTCCCACTCTCCAGGGCATTTACAACAAGCGGTGCATGGGCAAGGCTAAGAGAATTATCAAAGACTCCAGCCACCCAAACAACTGCCTCTTTGAACTGCTGCGGTCAGGCAAGTAATACCGGAGTCTCAAGGCAAGCACAGAGAGACTCAGAAGAAGCTTCTATCCCCAGGTCATCAGGATGCTCAACGAACAATAACACTATGTAACAACCATCAAACACACACATCCACACGCACACACTCACTTTAAACAAACAACTCACTGCAGCACCCACTTTAACCACTTTAGAACACCTAAACACACTTCATATTTATTGGTAAAGAATTTGCACTACAACCCATACCTCATTACACCTTACTGTAAATTGTACCTCATCCCACTTCTGCTTTGCACTGTACAGTATATTGTATGGTAACTCAGTTACTTCTACTCTACATTGAGCATTGTATATATGTATATACTGAACACTTTTGTCTACGTACTTGACTTCTATTTTATACTTGCTATACTTATTTTATACTTGTTTATTTTTGCCTAACAGTCTCTGGAGCGTAACAGAAAGAAGCATTTTGTATAAAAGTATTCTGTACTTCTGTATGACAACTAATAAAGAAACTTGAACTTGAAACTTGATTGTATCTTCCTATGTTACCATAATTTGTTATACTCCAGAGGTTGCCAACCCTTTTCTCTACGAGAGCTTCTTTTGAAGAATGAAAGGTCACTGCGATGGAAGTGTTCTTTAAACATTGGCAGAATCAACTGCACCCACTATGGTCTGAGTACGCACTCTTACCCTCAGGGCGGAGTTACTGCATGCCTAGGACTAGAACCAAACGATGCATTACATCCTTTGTCCCACGCAGCATTCAGCTGCTTAACGAGTTTTAAATATTTGGTATTTTTTAGCACTTGCACCATGGTTTACCATTTACTATGTTCATGGACGTACCTTTGATAATGCATTATAACATGTAATAGGATAGAAATCAATACATTATTCCTTGATTACTGAAAAGTAGAACCTTTTGGAAATGCCAATTTGCTGCTGGACACTGACAGGTTGATACTTGTGTTGTTAACCCTCCACCCCTCCCTCTCTCCCTCCACCCATCCCCCTCTCCAGCGATGGCAGTTACCCCAAGGACGAGGGTTCCAGTCAGGAAGTGACCCAGTCTCTGTTTGTGGGAGAGAGTCGGAACAGAGGGACCAACGGAGGACAGAACAAATACTGGGGCTTTGGAGGGTCAGACGGCAAGTTGAGGACACTACCTAGAAACAAGTGAGAGAAATATATATATATATATGAAGTAGGGATGGGCGTGAGTAATCGATTCGATTACTCGTAGCTATGAGAAAAATCGAAAAAAATAAATCGAAATGATACATTTTTATGAATAAAAAAAAACAAATGTTTACATATATTTTCACATGTATGTGTAAGATTATAAGTGTTTGTTGGTTTCCTTAAACATATATACGTGAATGAACAAAAATAAGTATTAAAAAAAAAGAAATCTAATATATATATATTATTTTAAAAGAAATCCCCTTTTCGAGTAATACACGATCAATCGAGTATAGCATGCGATCAATCGATTCTTTAAAATGCCCATCCCTAATATGAAGTACTGTATCTTGAAGGAATTCTGACTTGATACGTTTAACTAACCCAACCCCCTCCAATGTACAGTAAATTACCAATGTACAGTTTTGCTTGTACAGTTGTACAGTTTCCCCGACCCCGCCTACCCAACCCCCCCCCCCCCACCCACCTAACCACCTCCAATGTACAGTCCCCCCTTCCCCCCCACCCCACCTACCATACCTCCTCCAATGTATATACCGGTATTCTCTTTTTTAAACTATTTTTGTATCACAAACCGTACTGTATTTGCAAATCTGGTATGTCATAAATGTATAGATGTAGCGGTACTGTATCTGAATGTCGTGTATGTCATATATGTTATGATGAATTGAAAATGGGGGACCCTGATGTAAACAAGATGAAAGTCTTTCTCTGGTCTGCATCCCCTTAACAATTGTGTGTATTGAGCTGTACTGTATTGTACCCATTCTGCAATCTGTTAATAAAGTTTTCAATCAATCAATCAATCAATCAACTACCTAGATTAGTACCTACTACTCTTGAAATTATGGTCCATCTGTGGCATATGTTTTTTTTTTATTGTTTTTACCCAGGGACAGTGCACATTAATAAACATCTTCAGTTTCCACATCAGTGTAAATGTGCCAGAATTAGCTAATGAGCTAGTTTTCATCTGTAGTAGTCCCTGCCTACCATGCATGTCTTTATGGTGCCACTATGTGGGTGAAAGAAATGAAGCTTTAGCAGTAGGCTGGTGGGTGAATGAAATGAAGCTTTAGCAGTAGGCTGGTGGGTGAATGAAATGAAGCTTTAGCAGTAGGCTGGTGGGTGAATGAAATGAAGCTTTAGCAGTAGGCTGGTGGGTGAATGAAATGAAGCTTTAGCAGTAGGCTGGTGGGTGAATGAAATGAAGCTTTAGCAGTAGGCTGGTGGGTGAATGAAATGAAGCTTTAGCAGTAGGCTGGTGGGTGAATGAAATGAAGCTTTAGCAGTAGGCTGGTGGGTGAATGAAATGAAGCTTTAGCAGTAGGCTGGTGGGTGAATGAAATGAAGCTTTAGCAGTAGTTGTCACTGAATTTCCCCACAAGGGATTAATAAAAGTTATCCTTATCCTTATTTTATCCTTTTTAGTTCATGCAGGACACGGAAATCACGAGCGCCAATTGTGCTTTCAGCTGATCAGAGATGTGCATTAATCATAATTAGGGATGCTCGAATTGGCTTTTTTACCGATACCGATATACCGATATTGTCCAACTCTTAATTTTCCGATACCGATATCAACCGATATCAACCGATACCGATATATGCAGGGTTTCCCCCCCCAAAAAATTTAATAATTTCAGGTAATTAACATTACATATCTCTTGTTGTGGAATTAACACAACATTATGCATACTTTTGACAATAAATAAAATCAGAATTTGTTCTTACTTGCTTGCCTGGATAAATAAAGGTTATAGAAATGTAAAAAAAAAAAAAATGTATTTGTATTTTTTTATTATTTTTTGAAAACCGATACCGATATTTTCCGATATTTATTTATTTTATTTTTTATTTTTTATTGTCGGCCGATAATATCGGTAGGTCGATAATATCGGACATCCCTAATCATAATCAAACACGACTAAAACTCCTGACGGTCCATTTAAGCTGTTCTTTTGTACCTCTCAGTGCATGCTGTTCTCTGCCATTGATAAACCCTTCACCACCACAGTCTCCACCTGCATCAATCTATTCCATCATGTAGATATACTATCTACTCTACACGCTACGCTGGATTATTATGTCAATAATATAATATATATACAAGCAATAGTCACTTTTCCGCACCTACAGTACTCCCGAACTACGCATGCGCAGATTGCCCACGGAGTCTCTGGATTTCTAGGTTTATCAATCTGCGCATGCGGAGTTCGGGAGTAGATGCAGAAAAGTGACTATTGCTCGGCCGAGAAAGTGCCGATCAACTTGGGATTGGTCTCTCCGTGTTCAGGAGACTCGGGCGTATAAAAGTCTATTGGATCATGTCTCCAGCACCCCCACAGCCGTAGGTACAACCACTTAATGTCAAGGCTCTCATCCACATTCATTAATCTTTCTCCCCCCGCTGTCTCTCCCATGATTTCAGTATACCGGAAGTGTTGCGTGGTCTATTTGTTCCTATAGATGGGGTGGCGTCAGTGGGGTGATGTGTGACAGGAAGTTCTGTTTGGACTTCCTTCCAGTCATATTTTAGACTTCTGCAATCTGCACATTTTCTTTGATAACAAGCTTTCTGGAACAATGGGTCTCATTCACCAATGGACTTACGACAAAAAGGGCTTTCTCTTAGGGCCATTTGAGACTTTTTTCGGGCAAGACATGAATATAGACGATATATTATAATATAATATTAATTATATATGTTTTATTGGGATGGTTGGTGAATCCCAAAATCTGCCCGAAAATGTCTCAAATGGCCCTAAGAGCAAGCCCTTTTTTTTATTTTTTTTTATTATTATTTTTGGATCTTTTTCCCCCTCCAATTTTCCTCCGATTTTCTCCCACAGTCGGTCTGGGAGAGTGGAGGCTATCACGTGCTTCCTCCGACACACGTCCAGCCAATCAACCGCTTCTTTTCACCTGGCAGCGCGGATCCTCCCTGAGAGGGTGTAGCGTGTGGAAGGATCACACTATCCCACTCAAGTCCTATCCGCACTTAGCAGGTGCCCCGACCGAACTGTAGGAGTCGCTGTTTACAACGACCCGGACCCACCCCGCCAGCTTTCCCACCCTCTAATACTGCCAATTGTATTAGTGTGAACGGCCAGCCAAGCTGGTGACAACCCCGGAGCTGTGAGCTGGATTCGAACAGGCGAATCTAGCCGCTCCGGGGTTTGGTGACTAACGCAATCTCCGTTACGCCACCTGACCGCCCAGAGCAAGCCCTTTTTGTCGTAAGTCCTTGGTGAATGAGACCCAATATTACTCAGTGCCTTTTCTGTCCCCGTTTGTCGCCCGTCTGAAGCTTCCCTGTTTGCGTGGAACAGGGACAGAACTCTGACCACAGGATGGTGGGGAAGTTAATGGCATTGCATCAGCTATACTACTAGCAAAATGATTTCATACATCTGAGCTACCCCTTTAACAAGTGCATTAACAAGTGTTATTGAGTCTCTGCCAGCGGGGTGAGATAATTACTTGGTCCGAGACACACAGGCTCGTTTTAACCCTTTATGGTGTCCGCTATTTTGTTACTCGCCCAATGTACATTATCCCAATTACAAGTAATCTAGACAGCATGTCTGGTTAATGTTTGTTTGCCTTTTACCCATGCTAGATCACATTTATAAATAAAAGTGCTATTCGTTTTTTGTGATCAAATGTGATGTCTGTAAAAAAGAGAATCTATTATAATTATGGACATGAATGGAATAAATCATGTCCATCTTTAAAAATATAAAGGAAACAAAATGTTACCATATTTTCACCCACAATTTCCACACTTTCGGGTCCAGTGGACCAGAACACCACCTATGTAATATAAATCTCTATAACTGTGTAGAGACATCAAAATGTGTTCTTTTATGTTCTTCACATACAATTATACAATAAAAAGAATAATTTCTCAACATTAAAAACGGGTCCCATAAACCCCCAATACCACACAAAGGTCAAGGGTTTTCTCAAAACTGTTCTTAAAATGTTCTTGAAACAGAAGGAGCGACCTGCCTAAATGATACAAGATATTTTCACATGTTTCAATACATTTTTTGAAACAAGTTCAGTTGTCTTGGAACTAGTGAAATCCTTTTCATCCCATTGGCAATATTTCAATGCGTTTTCTGAAGATACGATTTTAAGACTCAAATTTATTTTTTGCAGCGTGCTGTTCTGCCTCCTTCCCTTTCTCAGGAGACTGTTAAAAAAGGGAGCAACAGAATAAACGAGGGAATGGGCTAATTGCTGCCTGTTCTCTATTCTACAACAACGCCCCTGGTCCATCAGTGACCGCTGTCACAGCTGTGTTCAGGTTTACAACTGTTTTACATGTTTCCTAACCGCAGCGTGACTTGTGGTTGTTTTGGGTTGTCGTCATTGAGGGCGCTGGGTAACCGTATCTTTTGACTGTTTTCAAAGAGAGAATGCCTCCACTAGACACAGTGGCGCAGTGGTTAGCACTGTTGCCTCACAGCGAGAAGGTCCTGGGTGGTTTAAACCCCAGCAGGGGGCCTTTCTGTGTGGAGTTTGCATGTTCTCCCCGTGTTCGCCTGGTTTTCTTCCAGGTACTCCGGTTTCCTCCCACACCATAAAAAGACATGCATGCTAGGTTTATACTCCTGCCGTTGCCCTTGACCAAGGCACTGGCGTTACAACTGGAGTCGGTCCCCGGGCACCGCGCTGTCTGGCTGCCCCACTGCGCCTAGATAGTTAGGATGGGTCACATGCAGAGGACGAATTTCCCCCAAGGGGATGAATAAAAATAACTTAATTTTCTTGATTTCTAGAATGGATTCTGTAATTGAGTTTAGGTTTCCAAGAACTCCCCAACATTGATAAGATGATTACACAGGAATGCTAGATACTGGAATGAACTATCTCATATATCTCCAGCTAGGAATGCAGATATGTTACAGATTACATAAGACCTCCATTATTTTCCTCATCAATCTCTCCACCCCCCTCATTTTAATGTGAAGCTCTGGCTTTCTAAAGCATTTGGTCTACTTCTAACATCCTTTTTATGTCAATACGAGCAAATGTCACCTACTGAGTGACTCCCTGTTGTTGAAACACGCAGGCGCCAGTGACATGTATCTGGGTCTGGCATAACTAGGCTTGCACAGTCTTGTTTCACAGAGCTTTACTTGGACAGTAAGATGATGAAACTAAGCTGCACCCTTCTGTGATATTAATTTGTCATTGGAGCAACCGGGATATGTTTCAAATTAAAATAAACTGGGCGGCTGGGTGTCGTAGCGGAGATTGCGCTCGTCACCAATGCAAGAGACTCCGGTATCGAATCCCAGTCTCAGCATTGCCTTCGACTTGGTCCGGCCGTCGTACTGGCTCATTTGGCAGAGTCAGCGGGAGGGGAGTCGATGGGTGGTAATCTGTTCGTTGTAAACAGCGACTCCTACAGGTCGGTCAGGGCGCCTGCACAGCAAGGAGAGGGCGGGGGTAGTGTGAGCCTCCCACACGTTACACCTCGCCAATGAGTCCGTGCTGGCAGGTGAAAAGATGTGGCTGGCTGACTCCGCATGTATCGGAGGGGACATGCAATAGATTCTTCAACCCTCCCTACGACCGACCAGTGGGGGGCACATGCTAGCAACGATCAAGACAGGGAAGGGGGGAATTGGCATGACTAAATTGGGATGGGAGAAAAACACAGAAAAAGGAGGAGAAAAAGTGGATACATTTTATTTTTAATAAATCTTTGATACTGTATCAATTTAGTTGGTTGATTAAAGGGGATTTGACACAAAAGATCAAATAAATCAAATCAACAAATCTTGGTTCTCCCCCGACTTCCATTCATTGGCATGAAACAAAATCTTGCTAATTTACCACACCATTCCTTCTAGATTCACATGGTCCCCCTTAATGCCTCTACATGCTACAGCAACTTCAAAGCAACTGCAACAAAACATCAGCGCGATTTCAACGCGGTAGTTGCATAGGGTCTTGTAGACTGTGTTGCGAGGATGTTGCGTACATCTCTCTCAAATCTAATCTGAAGAACCTTGCGCTGATGTTGCGTAGCAGTGATTGGTTGGTTAGCGAATGGGGGCAGGGCTGTCATAGAATAATATTGGTCCCGCAGAGAATACCATGACCTCCATTGTTGTAGCCAGCCAGCGTTGATGCTAAATAATTAGCGTCACATAGCTGGCCTTTTTCTGAAAACCCAAGCACATATTGTTCCATAGCATACGCCTTCAGTTGATCATGACAAATCCTCTCTTACCTTGACGATTAAAAAGCCTCCATAATTTATTAAATAAAGCTGTAGCCAGCCAGCTAGCATTGATGCTATACAAAATGCTATCCACATTAGCTACATAGCTAACCAACTAAATACAATGGTATCCTGAGGTAACGTTAAATACAACGTTTGCTAGTCGAAATGACTGGACACACACAGGGACAAGTTAAACATCAATCAATTAATTTATTCCAACGGGTAGTTTGAGCTGCCGAGGTCTTTCTCTCCTCTCCATTGGAAACTAATGACGTTACGGTAACGTTAGCTCGAAAAGCACAGAAACGGGCGACAGAAGTTAAGCTGCTAGCAACAGACACTATAACACTTCCGGTCGGGGGATTTCAAAATAAAAGAGCGACGTCTAAAAGCACCGGAAATACGTTTATTTTGTACATTATCTAACGTTAACACGAACCTAAACTAACTTTAGTTAAACTAACTTTGCGCGTCGATGTTGCAGAAGCATAAAGGCAGAGTGTCTACAACACCGTTGCTTTGTCGATGTTGTGGTGCAGTTGCTTTGAAGTTGCTGTAGCATGCAGAGGCCTTTAGTCTATTCTCAGACAAAATGGACATATTAATATCACATTATCCTTTAACGCATTGTGGACTCTCAGGATTAGGATTCTTGTTAATCTCTGGACTCCCTCTCATCTCTCTCCAGGACGTTCCCCATCCGAGGTTTTCAGATCTACGACGGCCCTGTGCGGTTGACTAGGAGCACGTTCCGTAGCTTCATCCCCACAGTGGAGCGCTTCACCAGCGCAGTGGGATTCAACCTGAAGAACACCTGGCAGCTCACCCCACGCAACAACCTGTCCCAACTCCGCTTCCACTCCACTGTAAGTACACAACCCAATCAACAACCTGTCCAACTCACCTCAGTACACAACCCCATCAACAACCTGTCCAACTCAGCTTCCACTCCACTGTAAGTACACAACCCAATCAACAACCTGTCCAACTCACCTCAGTACACAACCCAATCAACAACCTGTCCAACTCACCTCAGTACACAACCTTATCAACAACCTGTCCAACTCAGCTTCCACTCCACTGTAAGTACACAACCTTATCAACAACCTGTCCAACTCACCTCAGTACACAACCTTATCAACAACCTGTCCAACTCACCTCAGTACACAACCTTATCAATAACCTGTCCAACTCACCTCAGTACACAACCTCATCAACAACCTGTCCAACTCACCTCAGTACACAACCTTATCAACAACCTGTCCAACTCACCTCAGTACACAACCTTATCAATAACCTGTCCAACTCACCTCAGTACACAACCTTATCAATAACCTGTCCAACTCACCTCAGTACACAACCCCATCAACAACCTGTCCAACTCACATTAGTACAGAACCTTCGGTCCAACTCACCTTCTACTCCAGGGGTTCCCAAAGTTTTTAGGCCGCGACCCCCAGAAATAACGATTTCGCAGAGCCGCGACCCCCACTATTATAGGAGGTAAAAAAATAAAAATAAAATGTATAAATATATATATATATATATAATTTTTTTTTTATAAATGGAAATGTATGGTTGAAACATGCAAACTTTCAAACGCACACACACTAATAAGCATTGGAGGCTTTTAACCAGGGCCGGACTGGGGAAATCATTCAGGCCAGGAAATATAGTGCAACATATAGCCCCAGTCAGGCCACTTTTTAAGCAGGGGGTCTGGGTCCCCCACCAGGACATTTTTTGTTACAAAGACTTCATTTCCTGCATTCTGGTGTTTGTGATGGCATCACAAATTATTGTTAAAAAACAGGCTAGCATGTATGATTAGCAACAACACTGATTTTGATGGATTTTCGTTCGTGCGTGCGTGCGTGCGTGGCTGAAACTAGAAACACTGGCCTGGCCTGCTTCTAAGTTCAGTGGCCTGAATGCATTTATTTATTTTTTGGATTTTTAAATTTTTTAAATCATCTGGCGACCCCCACTTTGGCAACCACTCCACAGAAGAACATTTTCTTCAACCTCTCTATTGTCTTAAGCCTGCCTTGTCCTCTGCTGATCCTCTGTGAAAATAGCAGACTTTGGATAGTACCTAGTCAGGAGGGAACAATGCACCTCTTAACAGTAAGGATCTAAAACTAGTTTATAAAATGGGTAGCTCAAATCAAGCAATCTGATTGGTTCATAGTATAATGAGTGTATATCAACAGCTACGATTCTAATTCCTTTCCACAAATCAGTATCACTCCACATCTGAAAGAGAAATAAAAACTGTTAAATTAGACGGTCTGGTCTATGGCTGACTCACGTCCAGTTAAAAGGAGGGGAAAAGCCTAGATGGGGGAAGCCCTTGTGTCACGGCACACACACATGCCCATATGGACCAAGAGAGGCTCGAAATGTCCCTTAGGGTCATCTGCATCAGACTGATAAAGCGATGATTTTATCCAGATTATTTGATTATTGCCACTTACAAAATGTGTTAATCTAGCTACTAACTGTGGAGATTGATAAATTACAGATAGAAAATATAGCAGGCAGATGGGTAACGATGGTTAACCTTACCGTACGTTGTAAGGGGATTCCCAGTCCTCCTGGGGCCACGTCCTGTCGGGTCCAACTACGCCCCCTAGCTGTGAACAAATAACCACATGTCATGGCCTGTCGTGAGCTGTTGCTTAATGAAACAGTTGCCAACATACTGAAAGAGCTGCTATACTGCTCACCTATAACCCTAACCCTAACCCTAACCCTAACCCTAACCCTATTGCTTAATGAAACAGTTGCCAACATACTGAAAGAGCTGCTATACTGCTCACCTATAACCCTAACCCTAACCCTAACCCTATTGCTTAATGAAACAGTTGCCAACATACTGAAAGAGCTGCTATACTGCTCACCTCCCCAACATACTGAAAGAGCTGCTATACTGCTCACCTCCCCAACATACTGAAAGAGCTGCTATACTGCTCACCTCCCCAACATACTGAAAGAGCTGCTATACTGCTCACCTCCCCGTTGCTCCTGCAAACAAAGTGAGTCGACCTTCTAAGTGTCTCCTGCTGTCTATTCAACCTGAGCTCATCTGTCTCTGGGGCGAATGTTGTTGTTAAGAAGCGCTTAAAGGGGACATGCATTGCTATTCCTTTCACTATTTGGGCAACTTTACACAATTCCTGTGAGTCTATGGAACACATCTGTAAAGTTTTTTTCCAAAAAATTCATTGTTTTCTATTTCCAATCAATTACTCTAAAGCAGCATTTTTCCACTTCAAGATTCAAGCTGTTTTTGGGCTGGGCTCCGCCCATAAGCGCTTTGAGTGACAGACACCCACAGTCTGCGACTGGCAGACAGAGAGAGAGAGATGGAAAGATTGAGGGGGATACTAATTAATTTCGCTGCGGGGGGCATAATCCCACGGGACAATGCATTGGTAACTTGTTTCAAATGACAATATATACCCCTGTGAATATTATTGCACCGATCGGAATAAGGGCGTGGGAGCAAAAGACATTTTGACAGTGATATGCGAGTGCTCCCGACTGCGGGGGAGAAGAACCATCCCTGTGCGTACACACATTTACACACACTCCTGCTCGCGGTCCCTCTGTCTCTCTCTCTCCCTCTTGCTCTCTCCCTCTCTCTCTCTCCCTCTCTCTCTCTCCCTCTCGTTCTCTGCTGTCTGTCGGCACCCTCTGTTTGAGGAAGTAATTCCACTCACTCTGTTGTTGAGCGAATTGTTGATTGTGGGCGGTGACTACAACCAGTGCCTTATTCACGTCAGCAAAACAGTCAAATCAGAACGGCTTAGTTGAGTGAGGGAAGATCTTGTGAACTCGAGACTAGACTGATGAGTCAAAATGATAATTAGAGACACAGACCACATTGATATAATCCCCCATTGCTAGGAAACAATGCTAAACACTGGAAAATGCCATTTATAAGACACAGGACCTTTAACTGAGGCAACATCTCATCCATCTCTCTCTCTCTCTCTCTCTCTCTCTCTCTCTCTCTCTCTCTCTCTCTCTCTCTCTCTCACACTGTTCTGTGATGTGAAGTTACTGTCAGTTTAACCCTTTCACTGCCACACTACCAAATGGTTAACCCTTTTACTGCAACAATACAGAAGGTTAACCCTTTCACTGCCACACGACAAAGGGTAAAGCCTTTCACTACCACACTACAGAAGGTTAACCCTTTACTATCACACTCAGGCATTAAAGCGTTCCGTCTTGGGACGGATTTCCGTCAATTTGATTTGGAGTTCCATCCATTTGATTTCGGAGTCTGACGGATTTCCCATCAATTGGCTACCTGGTATAATATGATTTGTAGATGCATACAGATTGAAACTAAATTGAGCCAATCGGAGGCGTCAAATATCATGAAAAAGGGAATTTTTTTTCTACCGGGGCTGCGCCAAGCAGAGTGAAAAAAAAGTTCAGTCAGGAGATTTTTTTTTGCTTTAATCCCTGCACACTACAGATGGTTAACCGTCTGTAGTGTGATAGTACCTTCTGTAGTGTGGTAGTGAAAGGGTTAAGACAATTTCTCCCTCTATTGTCTCTTCTTGTTCCCTCACATTTGACCTCTTCTATCTCACTCTTCTTAGATACAGAATATTTGACCCCATCTCTCTCTCTCTCTCTCTCTCTCTCTCTCTCTCTCTCTCTCTCTCCCTCCCTTGAGTCTGTGTAGTATTTTTGGCTCGTTCCTCCTATTTGTGGTCTGGATACTCTAGTCTGCATCACAGCTCGCATCTGAGTTACTGAGTTGGCACTTTTGGTGAAGAGAGAGAGAGAGAGTTGAGTGAGGGAAGAGAGGAGGAGAGAAAAGAGACCCCATGCAGAGTTGAGGAGGAATGGGACTGATTTTAGAGCTGTAGTGGCCTCTAGTGGTGGTAGAATTAATACCTCATTTACCCCATTCACGCCACTGACTTGCAATTAAAGTAAGATAAGAGTTTTTAGAGTTATAGATCTGTGATCCACCCGGCCTGCAGCATGCATGGTGTCCTGGGTACAAATCATTAAAGACTTGTAATATCTATAGACGTGTTACATTAGTGCAGTACATTAGTCTTTTTAGATCAGACATCAAATACCCATTCAACAAATGGTGGGGCGACAGTGGCTCAGGAGATAGAGTGGTCGTCTGGTAATCGGAAGGTTCCCGGTTCGATTCCCGGACAGCGTGTCGAAGTGTCCATGAGCAAGACACTATACCCCTAATTGCTCCCGATGAGCAGCTTGGCACCTTGCATGGTTGCCTCTGCCATCGGTGTGTGAACGTGTTGACCAGGCCTTGCTGTTGCGTCTTCAGCCGGTCCAAAACGCTGCTGCTCGGCTGTTGACAGGGACACACATCACTCCGGTCCTCGCCTCCCTTCATTGGCTGCCTGTGCAGTTTAGGATACATTTTAATAAGATCCTGCTGTTTGCTTATAAAGCAATGAATGGTCTGGCCCCACCCTACCTCACCGAGATCCTGCACCCCTACCCCCCATCACGGTCTCTGAGGTCTGCTGACCAGTCCCTCCTGGTTGTCCCTAAATCCAGACAAAAAAACAGGGGTGGACCGTGCATTTGCGGTTGCAGCCCCCAAACAGTGGAACGAGTTGCCCCCCCACATTAGGCTGGCCCCAACGCTCCCAGTGTTTAACCCTAACCCCCCCCCCCACATTAGGCTGGCCCCAACGCTCCCAGTGTTTAAGTCCCATCTTAAAACACATTTGTTCTCCCTAGCTTGTAAAAAAAAAAATGAAGTCTGCTGCTGTAATTTAGTTTGTAATTCTGTGTACTTTGTATTGTGTTTATGTGTTTTTTTTACTATATTATGGTTTTTACTGTGAAGCACTTTGGTCAACCATGTTGTTTTTAAATGTGCTATACAAATAAAGTTGGATTGGATTGGAATGTGTGAGTGAATGGGTAAAATGTGAGAAACAAATTGTAAAGCGTAAAAGCACTATATAAATGCACCATTTAATTTTTTTGGCTGTCCTTAGGTGGGTCTGAGGACGTTCTTCGGTCGTCCAGGCCAGTGGTTCGAGGAGAACGACCTGGACGGAGACAAGAACTCCATTTTCCATGATGTGGACGGGTCGGTGACTGGCTACAGGGACACCTATGTGGGCAGAGCAGACAACTACCTGATCCAACACCCAGGCTGTGTGAACCTCTCCGAGTGGAACGGAGTGGTCTGCAGTGGAGTGTACTCTCAGGTGAGACATACTGTAGACGTCTGCTAGTGTGAAGCTCTTTCTGTAGGTAAGACTGTTAGATTCAGTGATTCAGGGTCTAGCGTGGCTTTCCTCATTGGGTTCTTTTGGGCTATTCGGTGTTGCCAATTGCAGACTGGATAATGAAGTGAAAGGGAATGCAATTTGGTCTGGTGATCAGGCTCCCTGCTCCTCCCACTTCCGTCCTCGCCTCTCCCAGGTCTGGGTCTGGTGATCAGGCTCCCTGCTCCTCCCACTTCCGTCCTCGCCTCTCCCAGGTCTGGGTCTGGTGATCAGGCTCCCTGCCGTCCTCATCTCCTCCCAGGTCTGGTGATCAGGCTCCCTGCCGTCCTCATCTCCTCCCAGGTCTGGGTCTGGTGATCAGGCTCCCTGCCGTCCTCCTCTCCTCCCAGGTCTGGTGATCAGGCTCCCTGCCGTCCTCATCTCCTCCCAGGTCTGGTGATCAGGCTCCCTGCCGTCCTCCTCTCCTCCCAGGTCTGGGTCTGGTGATCAGGCTCCCTGCCGTCCTCCTCTCCTCCCAGGTCTGGGTCTGGTGATCAGGCTCCCTGCCGTCCTCATCTCCTCCCAGGTCTGGGTCTGGTGATCAGGCTCCCTGCCGTCCTCATCTCCTCCCAGGTCTGGGTCTGGTGATCAGGCTCCCTGCCGTCCTCCTCTCCTCCCAGGTCTGGGTCTGGTGATCAGGCTCCCTGCCGTCCTCATCTCCTCCCAGGTCTGGGTCTGGTGATCAGGCTCCCTGCCGTCCTCATCTCCTCCCAGGTCTGGGTCTGGTGATCAGGCTCCCTGCCGTCCTCCTCTCCTCCCAGGTCTGGTGATCAGGCTCCCTGCCGTCCTCATCTCCTCCCAGGTCTGGGTCTGGTGATCAGGCTCCCTGCCGTCCTCCTCTCCTCCCAGGTCTGGGTCTGGTGATCAGGCTCCCTGCCGTCCTCATCTCCTCCCAGGTCTGGGTCTGGTGTGAAAACGGCATTCCATTCATCCACCAGAGCACATTGTTCCTGACCTGTTCTATGATCTAACCCATGCCCACGTTCCACTATAGTAGATTAGATTAGATTGAAAGTTATTGTCATTATACAGCACGAGTACAGTACAACGAAAATAAGTTTGGCATCCAACCAGAGTGCAAATGTAATATACAATGTACAGGTGATTAAACTGGCTATAAATATATACATGTACTAAATAGTACTACTGGTGTAGTGCTAATCAGATGTATGTACACTACAGTGATACAGGTATAAAAACAGTAGTCATACTGGCCAACAGCGTAACAGTGTCACAAGTACGTAAGGGATATGTACAGAGAGATATAGTATCTACAGATATGTAAAAGGATTATGTGCAGGTATGTACTGACAGGTAGATAATATATATATGGTAAGAGAATATATGTGTATATACACAGCATTATTGTACATGTTATCATATAGAGTTATATGGGTTATATGCAGGTGTATAAGTATGTATATAGGAGGATTATATGCAGGTATATTCAGACAGATATGGTTATGTATATATTATACCATTCACCATTATGTATATACCATTCACATTTGAACCGGTACCTGTGAATCGATACAGGTACCCAACGGTACCTTTTTTCTGTACTTTAGTCTCAACATTTTTTACCTACCTCAGTTGTAAAAAAAATTGTCCAAACTTCAAATGATTTATTATCATTATTATTTATTTAGAACAATTTGTTAATATATATATAATATTGCAGCGAGCGTTGTCTGCATCTAGCTTTGTAAAGTGTAACACTTTTTTTAGCTTGTCATCGCCCCGACTGCTTTGTTGTTGAATCAAGTCAGATCCTAGGTCAGCGTGTGTTGTGCGCGTGAACGTTGACGTGAACGTGCAGCAACTTCATAGGTTTAGTTTTGCTGTAAACGAAACGTTGACGTCATCGGACTTAAAAAATTAAAAAAAATCATAATACAAAATAAAATTTACAGTACCGAAATGTGTCACCGGTGGATCTCACGTGAGTCGGTACTCGGTAGTACCGACGAGATTCGGTCGATACCCTTAAAAGTACCGGATTCGAGCGCGGCCGGGTAGCGCAGCGGACTAAGTGTCTGTCTACCACCGCAGAGACACCGGTATCGAATCCGGCTGTCATCGGTGCCTCCGGCTTGGCCGGTCGTCATACTGACACAATTGGCAGTGTCAGCGGGAGGGAAGCCGGTGGGTGGTAATCTGGTCGTTGTAAACAGCGACTCCTACAGGTCGGTCAGGTCGCCTGCACAGCGAGGGAAGGAACTGGTGAAGGTAGTGTGATCCTCCCACGCGTTACACTTCACCAGTGAGAGTTTGCGCTGTCAGGTGAAAAGAGGCTGCTGGCTGTCTCCTATGTATCGGAGGATCTGATAGACTTCAGGGCTCCCTAGACCGGCAAGTAAGGGGCAAATGCGCGCACCGACCAGGAAGGGGAGGGGGGAATTGGCATAACGACTAAATTGGGATGGGAGAAAAATACAGAAAAATAGGAGGAGAAAAAGTAGATAAAACAAAAAGTACCGGATTCGATACCAAGTCATCCCTAGTATATATGCAGTAATTATACATAATGCAATGTATATATGCGGTATATACTGTACAGCACTGTTGTACATGCTATCATACAGAGTATATGGGTAGACTATAGTATGAGGTGGCTAGTTAAGATTATTATGATTAATATGATTATTGATTACAGTGTAGGGCAGTTGTAGACAGTGATCCTATTTAATGATCCTATCTCACTGTTATGTCACTATGGAAACAGAAGGCATATTGCTTTTGTGTGTGTCTCTCTCTCTCTCTCTCTCTCTCTCTCTCTCTCTCTCTCTCTTAACCAAAAGTGCCAACTCAGTAACTCCGATTACATGACAATGCAATACTGTGAATGCCAACGGAATCCCCCTCTTCCTCCCAGGTGTACGTCCAGACCCAGGGCGCTCCCAGCCTCAGCCTGTCCCTCTGCAGGGACGAATACCCCGCTGCTCCTCTGGTGCTGAGGGGGATAAACAGCCAGGGGTCGCTGTCGCAGCAGTACCAGCCTGTGCTGATGATGAGCAAGAGCTACACGCTCCACTGGAACGGCCTCGCCCCTCGAGAGATAGTCCTCTCCCTCATCAACTTCAACAAGTCAGTGGGCGGAAAGGAAGTTAATTAAGTGTGTGTGTGTGTGTGTGTGTGTGTGTGTGTGTGTGTGTAGGCTTGCTACTTGTCATATATCTGGTGTCTATCTGCTCTCTGCTTTCAGCCTCCGTCTCGTGCTCTCACACCTGTGAGAGGTAGTGTCTGGTGCGCTCACCTGTTAGAGGT
>NC_140174.1:137037081-137051885 GCF_963971535.1 Notolepis coatsorum | reverse complement strand
GTGGTCGTCTGGTAATCGGAAGGTTCCCGGTTCGATTCCGGCACCTCCCGGCAGCTTGTCAAAGTGTCCTTGAGCAAGACACTTAAAACCCTAACTGCTCCCGATGAGCAGGTTGGCACCTTGCATGGTCGCCTCCACAGTAGGTGTGTACATGTGTGAGTGAATGGGTGAATGTGAGGCATAAGTTGTAAATATAAATGCAGTAATTTATCATTTGATCTCTGCACGAACACAATTCATGTTTTTCGGCAAATATCTTAATTACAACAACATTGTGCAAACTAAGCAGGGTTGTACTTATAGATGAAGTTATTTCCAACGTTCGCTTTTGGGGAGAAACAACCCGGCTGCTCTGGCAACAATGGTGCCCTAGTGGGCAATAGAGAACATTACATACTTAACCCTTTCACTGCCACACTACCAAACGATTAACCATTTCACTGCGACAATACACAGAAGGTTAACCCGTTCACTGCCACACGATAGCCGTCGGTTGTGTGATAGTAAAGGGTTAACCTTCTGTCGTGTGGCAGCAGGGCACGAAATTAACTTTTTGACTCACCGGCCAGTGGCGGGTAGATGGGAAGAATCTACCCGCCAAGCATATTTCTTACCTGCCACATTTTTTTTGATTTAATTTTTTGATTTTGATTTTATATAATTTTTTTTAATAAAATATATATATTATATAATCATACTTGTAGTTGTATTATCTGCGAGACATCGCCACCACGCAACAAGTCAAAATGCTTGCTATATGCAAACAGCTCCACTGTCTGTGTGTATTTACTCGAGTAGCCTCCAGCTCCAGTAAGGATTCTCCGGCCCTGCAGCTGGACCTATACTCTACATTCAGCAGCATGCAAGGATTCTCCGGCGCTGCAGCTGGATGCATCTCCGTCTGAGTCGCGTAGTTGATGATGTCACACACAGACTAAGATGTCAACAGAACACACAGAGCCTGGTGGATGCATGAAGCGATATAAATAAACCAATAGCCAATAAATGTGAAGTTATCTTTGAACCCCTGTTGTCAAGCCTCGTTAATATAACCCCTTTCCTCACTAATGGAACTGGTTTTGTGGACTCGCTGACGGTGCTTTGAGCGTTTCCAGGATTAGCAGCTAACGCTAATTAGCTTAGCTTAGTTAGCTCCCTACAGTGCAAGCAGGCGCCACGGGCAGTCAGGACAGAAGAGTAGTGGATGTGACATCGGTAAACAAGCCACAAATTAGGCCTGTCGTAAGACCAAAACACACTGCAGTTTTAATTATTTTACATTACTATTTTGTGACCCGCCAAATGGCGGACAGACCTCTCAGTGGCACTCGCCAAACCTAAAATCTGGTCGCCAATGGCGGGCTCTGGTTTCGGGCCCTGTGTGGCAGTGAAAGGGTTAACCTGCAAACACAAGACTGTCCTGAGAGTGCAGTGTTGATGTAACTGAGAATCTTCTTTTTTTAATGCATAATTATATCGACGACAATATGAGGTTCATTATGGCGTTAACAAGTGCCAGAGGGACAAGAAGAAGCAGTTGGGGCGACCAATGAAATGAGTTGGGGGTGTGGTCAAGGCAAAACATTCCGGCACGCCAGCTGGCCCTTTTAAATCAAATCAAATATTTGTAAGGCTCGACAACACACGTTAATGTCCCCATGGGCCGGACACGTCCCATCACAATAAATCAAGAACAAAACAAAAACACCATGAAGTCCAATTTTTTTTTAAATTAAATAAATGAATGCAACATTCCCAGTCATACCCCACGCGAAGGTAAGGAAAAACTCACTAAAACCTAATAATAGCTAAACATTTACCACAGGAAATAGGGAGGAGAGAAACCTTAGAAGGGCCGTTCAAGGGGGGGGGGGGTCTCCCTTCTTAGATGTCGGTGATAGTAGTGTTGCAATAAAACACAGCAATGTGACTACTCCGCCACCGGCTTAACCCTTTGGTTGCCGTTCACGTAGATTTACGTTTCTGTGGCCCAGCGGTTGAGTGCCGGAAACGTAGATCTACGCTTTTACTTTTATTAGCTATTGCCATTCATAATCCATCGAGGCACCTTGTGCATGCTGTACTGAATGTGTCTGAGATCACAGACGGTCAACACCGCCGCCTAACGCCTTGCGGCCGGTATTGCACTACATTTGAAACAATGTAGTTTGTTTTCTCTACCGAGCTGCGGTGTGGGGGCGAGTTCTAAACACTCCGACAAAACAAGGGCTTGTAGGGATGGCTTGGACAACTGACCCCAACCGCCCGGTCATGTGCAATGCCGGATAACGTCGGAGACAGGATCGCTGTGGATATCTGGAATGGCGATCAGATAATTGGATTATTCTTTTTGCAGTACACCAGAGACCAGGTAAGGACTCTATATTACCAATATTGCGTTGATTAGATTTTTTCCCCCCACGATCGCTGTGTCTGTGTGTGTGCTGTGTCCCGTTGGCAGTGATCACAGCACGGAGGTGTGCCCGCTCCAACCCCCCTTTCATGTATGCACGAGGAGACATAATACCAATAATCTAGCGTTGATTTCAGGATGATTAGATAATCAGGCGAAAAATGGCAACGTGATAAGTGGATTTGACTAAAGGGCTGTTTTGACGGAGTTCCCTGGAATTACACAGGCTCACTCTACCACTATACTCATATTCACCACGGTATAAAACGGAAATGTATAGATGAAAGAATTATCCGTTTTTTGCACGTTGACCGGAAGAAACCCACTGACAATCGACATTGTTATTAGATCCATAGCTATAATATAAAATATAGGTTTAGCTCTACAAACAAAGTGAGCGTTTACATGGGGTTAATGGGCGGCAAGGCCTATGCACTTCCCGGAAGGGGGCGTGGCACCCAATGTGTTAATGGCGGAACACCAACTCCAACCATTCCATGACTGTTCCTTTAATACAGAACGGCGAGAGGGACAGGCGGTGTAACTCTTTCTGGCTCACCTTGTATCCTGACCTGCCTGCTGGTACAGTGAGGACAGGGCAACAGTGTGAACTCCTCACCTTGTATCCTGACCTGCCTGCTGGTACAGTGAGGACAGGGCAACAGTGTGAACTCCTCACCTTGTATCCTGACCTGCCTGCTGGTACAGTGAGGACAGGGCAACAGTGTGAACTCCTCACCTTGTATCCTGACCTGCCTGCTGGTACAGTGAGGACAGGGCAACAGTGTGAACTCCTCACCTTGTATCCTGACCTGCCTGCTGGTACAGTGAGGACAGGGCAGCAGTGTGAACTCCTCACCTTGTATCCTGACCTGCCTGCTGGTACAGTGAGGACAGGGCAACAGTGTGAACTCCTCACCTTGTATCCTGACCTGCCTGCTGGTACAGTGAGGACAGGGCAACAGTGTGAACTCCTCTGCCTGGTGCATGGAGTAGTCCGTGCTGGCAACCACAATCTGGTCCCCGGGTTGCCAGGTCTGCTGCACCTTATCCTGCAGGTTGAGCACCACCTGGTCCTCTGCCTCCACCTTGAAGCCGGACATGGGGAAACCTGGGGGCACGGGGCGAATAATGGGATCAATATCAGGATGACAATCAAGACTGACCCATAATCATTTATATATGAATAGCATTTTATTAACGAATGACTTTGTAAAACCACTCTTTTATCCTCTGCCTCTAACCTTCATTCTATAACAACTGAGATATTTGAAGAATAAATATGAATAATCTGAGTGAATAGTAGGCTTGGACTCACAGACAGTGAAGTGAACCTCCTCAATCTGTGTTTCAAAATGCAGAAATATCTTTTTTGCCGGAAATGTGAAACCACTAGAACATTGTGTGGTCATAGCTGTATTTACTAACTGTTAGAGGACAAACCCTACTCCACCCACCACACACACACCTACCTGGGGACCGGTATTGGTCATAATGGCAATGCACACACACACACTCACTCAAGAATGTCTTTCATGTTCTGATGACTGATCTATAAAACAATTACCTGTCCTCTCTTACCTCAGACCCCTCCCACACACCCCAAAGCTCATTGCTCACCCTGTCAACTCTCCTCTCTTACCCCAGAACACCCCCCCCCCCCCCCCCGCTACAGAGGTGTCCATTTGACCTGAATACCAGCATGTTATTATAACAATGCAACCCGTCAATTCACAACCAATGTAAATAAATATTGCAAAATCACTCTTTCAATCATTAGCTATAGACTATGACTCTATATGATATTAATCCTTGTACTGACTCAAACAAGGGACTAAACACGTTTCGCAATCATGCCACAACTATGTGGAATGCCCTACCCTCAGCCGTAAAATAATGTGAATCCCTACCCACCTTCAAAACCGCTCTAAAAGAGCACCTACGGGAGGCCGGAATTCGAAACTGGCCCCGGTAAATGTCCAACCCCCCCCCCCCCCCCCCCCCCAATGTACAGTTTCCTCCCCCTCAAATGTATATATTCTCTTTTAGAAACTCTGTAAATAACCAGTACTGTATATTTGTATATCTTGTATGTCATAAATGTCTGGATGTAATAGTACTGTATATATGTTGTGTGTGTCATAAATGTTATGATGAATTGAAAATGGGGGACCCTGATGTAAACAAGACGAAAGTCTTTCTCTGGTCTGCATCCCCTTAACAATTGTGTGTATTGAGCTGTACTGTACTACTGTACCCATTCTGCAATCTGTTAATAAAATGTTCAATCAATCAATCAATCAATCTGAAGAACCATATAACTCGGTTTTAATGGCCATGTATTTTCAGTTGTAAAGTCAATAATCCAAATCACTGGAGTGGAGTGTGAATGTGACGATGGTATCCATATTAACTCTGAATGAACACAACAGTCTAACTTACCACCTTTAAACGTTTGAAAACATTGTTCTTCTGAAAACCTAAGACAGAGTTACACGGTTCTTTCTCCGAGAGGTACTCGACATTGCATATATGATTGAAACCATGATGGGGTTTGGTATTGATTAGGATATGAGTCGCTCCCCACCATTCCTCCACTCGCTGTACGCGGTGACGGAGAACCCGACTCCGTCCACCGTGGTGAAGTCGCGCCTGGCGAACGCCTTGCCTCCCGTGTTGTGGTTCTCATGCTCTCGGACCTCCTCGGAGCACGACGCATTACCACCACCCACCACCGACACCAGCGCCCACGCCTGTCTGGGGGGGGGGGGGGGGGGGGGGGGAGCGAGAGAGAGATAGAGGGGATAGATAGAGAGAGAAAGAGATAGAGATAGAGGGGGAGAGAGAGAAGATAGAGTTGGAGAGTGAGAGAGAGAGAGAAAGAGTGAAGGAAATGGTGGGGAGAGAGGGGGATAGAGAGAGGGGGGGAGAGGGGAAGAGAAAGGGAGCGAGAGAGAGATAGAGAGATAGGAGGGAGAGAGATAGAGGGAGAGATAGCGGGAGGGAGCAAGATAGAGGGGGAGAGAGAGAAGATGGAGGGTGAGAGAGAGTGAGAGAAAGGTAGAGGAGAGAGGGAGGTAGATTTTTTACTCATTACATTACAATCAGATATCACCATTTTAGTGAGGAACACCGTGCGTCTACAGGCGAGTCAGGTGGTCTGAAGGGGTTAATTCAGAGGTGGTGGTAGTTCAGCCGATCGGCTCTCCGCTCGGGGGAGGAGGAGCTGTT
The DNA here is from genome assembly GCF_963971535.1 of Notolepis coatsorum. Classification (NCBI taxonomy): domain Eukaryota; kingdom Metazoa; phylum Chordata; class Actinopteri; order Aulopiformes; family Paralepididae; genus Notolepis; species Notolepis coatsorum. The sequence continues at coordinate 137,046,241 of NC_140174.1, read as the reverse complement.
CATTCATTGCAGAGAGCCCATTGAAGAGCACATTGAAAAGCACAATGCGTGCCTTTAGGTTGTTGCACAATCCGTCATTGTGTTAAAACAACAGTAACACATAGTTTAGCTGCTTCACTGGCACCTCACTATTCACACTCATCACATCATCACAGACTCATCACTCCAGCAGCCAAGTGTCTTTCTCAATACCGGACTGCCTGGCACATAGCGGTGGTGTCTGTGTGTGTGTGTGTGTGTGTGTGTGTGTGTGTGTGTGTGCATGTGTTGGACCACAGAGTTAAGAAAATAAAGGGTGGATAATGTTAAATCGATGGCATGTGAGTGTGAGTGTGTGTCTACCTCAAAATGTGAATGGTTTAATAGGGCACATGTGTGCTTATAGCAGCAACGTAGCACACAGAGTAACTGTGCACCAAGCATGTCTGCCGATACAGTACACACACTAGGCATTAGTCAGTGATACTAGTGTTACTCGGTTACATCCACCAAGTACATTACTTGCCCACCACCCCCACTGGTGTATGCCTTTTTTCTCCTTTCTTTTTAATATAAATAAAACCCATTTAGTTCATTATCACGTATCAATTCCCACATTCATCCAAAAAAACTAAAAACATGCGAGTTTTCAATACTTGCAACATGAAGTATTGAAATTGTTTGCGTGGACAGCAGAGCTATTTTATAAGTCTGTGCAGCAGAGTCGTAGTACAGTCTGAGTAGCTTAAGTTTCACTTTCACTTTTAGAGTAGATTTTACTTTGCGTGAAGGAGAGAAAGGACACGGTGGATTTGGCAATATTGACGACACGTGCGTGGGTTTGGGGGGGATCTAGGGAAACACCGTTACTACTAGTCACACTATTTCTAATAACGATACTAGCTGCGCAATTAACCTTTTCCAAGTGCAAGACGGAACTGGTGTAGTTTCTAATGGCCAATGTTCAGTTCTCAAAACGCTAGCGCCGTCTCAAATGTTGAGACCGTCCACTTGAAACCACACAGCATGTCGTCACATCCCTGCCTCCGGGCATAAAGTGTTAGCAGGCATCGTTGGGTTGGCAGACCAGACTACTGTACCAGGCTGGAGCTGGGAACATCAACAGGACATTCATGTCATTCTTATGTAATATCTTACAGATGGGAGGGATAGCCACTCATGGGGTGTGTGACCTAGATTGGATAATGAAGTGTGCATACGTGCAAATGTGAGTGATTCTCAATTTATCTTAATCTGCAGGACAAATACACAGTTAGGACCAATCTGCTGACAGTCCAAACAAGTCTCCTTGTTATCATCTAGCATGGACCCTGCCTTAGGAAACTATGACTATGACAACTATGAAAGAGAGAGACCACAGAGTCCACAGTACCCACTGACAGACCACACACACATACACACACTGATACAGACATGCATGCACAAGCACATACACACACATACAAAGGGAGTCTGTGAAGTGTCAAGTGTAGATTAAAGTATTCACTTGTGAAAAGGGACACAAGGGAGGAAGAGGAGGGTACAGGAGGGAGGATGTGAAAGCTGTGGAGAGAAAGGAGAGGGGAATGAGAGGATGGAGGAAGGATGGAGGGAGGAGGTGGAATGACAGGATAGCTGGTGTGTGAAGAACGGAAAGAGAAAGGAAGGAAGGTTGAAAGAAATGAGCAGGAACATAGAGGAGAGGAGAATAGAGGGGATAAGAATAGAGAGGAAAGGAGAGGAGAAGAAGAGAGAATAATAGATAAGAAGAGAGAGATAATAGAGAAGAGAAGAATAGAGAGAGAAGAGAGGAGAAGAATAGAGAGGAGAGAAGAACAGAGAGGAGAGGATACGAGATGAGAAGAATAGAGAGGAGAGAGGAGAAGAGAAGAATAGAGGAGAGGAGAGGAGGAGAGAATAATAGAGAGAGGAGAGAGAAGAATAGAGAGGAGAAGAGGAGAGAGAAGAGATGAGAACAGAGAACAGGAGAGGAGAGGGAAGAATAGAGGGGAGAAGAGAGGAGAGAAGAATAGAGAGGGGAGGAGAAGAGAGAAGAGATAGAATAAGAGAGGGGAGAAGAGAAATGAGAACAGAGAATAGACGAGAAACAAAAGGAGAAGAGAGGAGAGAGAAGAGAAGAGAGAAAGAAGTGAAGAGGGAGGAGAGGAGAGAAGTGAAGAGAGAAAGGAGTGAAGAGAGAGGACAGGAGAAGAGAGGAGAATTGGGTGAGATGGAGAGTGTGGATGGAGAGGGAGGAGATAGCTGGGTGAGATGGAGAGTGTGGATGGAGAGAGGGAGGAGAGGGGAGGAGAGCTGGGTGAGATGGAGTGTGGATGGAGAGAGGGAGGAGAGGAGAGCTGGGTGAGATGGAGTGTGGATGGAGAGAGGGAGGAGAGGGGAGGAGAGCTGGGTGAGATGGAGTGTGGATGGAGAGAGGGAGGAGAGGAGAGCTGGGTGAGATGGAGAGTGTGTATGGAGAGAGGGAGGAGAGAAGAGCTGGGTGAGATGGAGTGTGGATGGAGAGAGGGAGGAGAGGAGAGTTGGTGAGGAGGTGGAGAGTGTGTATGGAGAGAGGGAGGAGAGAAGAGCTGGGTGAGATAATAATAATAATGACTTGGATTTATATAGCGCTCTTCATGGCACCCAGAGCGCTTCACAGAGTCCATTATTCGTTCATACACAGTCATACCGGTGGTGGTAAGCTACAATTGCAGCCAGAGCTGCCCTGAGGCAGACTCACGGAAGCGTGGCGAATAATCAACGCCTACGGCCCCTCCGACCACCACCAACATTCATTCACATGCATACACATTCATACGAGGCAAGTAGGTTAAGTGTCTTGCCCAAGGACACAACGGCAGTGGGATGGACATGGGCTTGAGCGGGATTCGAACCACCAACCCTTCGATCATTGGACGACCCGCTCTACCCCTGAGCCACGCCGCCCCGATGGAGTGTGGATGGAGAGAGGGAGGAGAGGAGAGTTGGTGAGGAGGTGGAGAGTGTGGAGGGAGAGATGGAGGAGAGGAGAGGAGAGCTGGGTGAGATGAAGAGTGTGGATGGAGAGAGGGAGGAGATGGAGAGTGTGGAGGGAGAGAGGGACTGGGTGTGAGTCTGAGCAAATTATAATGAGATTTATCATCTAACTTGCTGTTTTGGACAAAAATAATGAATAACGTCACAATTTAAACTTTTTAAAACATGACTTTATCTCCCGGTCAAACAAACAACACTTTCTCCCAAGGTTTAAGCCGTATGCTATTTGTAGGTATGATTACCTTTTGAGACGATGCTTCTCATCATCAATCACATGCATGTAAGTTTTTCAAATCCTTATCACCTTACCTTTTATAACCCCTCTCTTTGTGTTGCAATAATAAATGCAAGCCTCACATCTGGACGAGCATTTTCTCCTGAGAAGGGTTGGGTGCCCTGGAGGCCTGGAGGCAGACTGGCACATCCTGAGCCCGTCTCCACACAGACAGACAGCTAGTGGCCCACGTTCACTTCAACAATAGTTATTTTTCCTGGCAAAGCTTCATCAAGAACTATGATGGATGTGTGTAGACAAGCCAGCCAGACTTGATATTGTTGATATGAAGGGCTTTAGTCATCATGTTCACAACAACAGTTGTAGTCATCAACATACCTTCTGTTAAAAAAAGCACGGAGATTGAAAAAGACGATTTGCATTGTACCGAATCTTTAAGAAAAGATGTCGACAGCCCTGTAAAACAGCTCAATCCCTGCTAGGGCCGTGCAAGAAGAGACCCAATCCCACATATTTGTGCTCAAGCGTGAACATTGTTCCAAAAAGACCCAACAGGACATTCAGACTGACGCCGACCTACAGTATCGTACCCTCGATACTCTTTAACATACATACTTTACGTTATATAGTAAACCGCTTTCCGATACGTTTGCCAGATTTCGTACACCATATAACTAACTGGTCCTACTGACACGATCCTCGACCCGTTTAGATGCTGATGCAGGGGCCACTCTGCCACCCTGAGCATGCGCCGCACGCACCCCACCGCACCACAAACAGGATCCATCTGGGGGCACTCTGCCCTGTCATTACTGTCACAGTGTGCAGCTTTCCGGCTCCGGGGGAATCAAGCCTGCCTCTGTCCGTCCTGTGGAGGCTAATAAAGAGCCTGTGTGTGTGTCTGTGTGTGTGTCACATGTGTGTGTGTGTGTGTGTGTGTCTGTGTGTGTGTGTGTGTGTGTGTGTGTGTGTGTGTGTGTGTGTGTGTGTGTGTGTGTGTGTGTGTGTGTGTAACGTGTGTGTGTGTGTGTGTGTGTGTGTGTGTGTGTGTGTGTGTGTGTGTGTGTGTGTGTGTGTGTGTAACGTGTGTGTGTGTGTGATGGTCGGCCAGATACATTTATGAAACCAATCGACCGGTCACTGAGCAGGAAATGACACGGAGGAAACAGGAGAAAGTGCATGTTTGTTTTCTTGTCTGACACAGAGAGTCAAACCCTGTTAAAACCCTCACTGTTTGGCTAGTAATAACAATGTGTGAACAGGGGTCAAGCCACCGGTGTGTAGGTGCATGTGTGTAGGTGTGTGTGTGTGTGTGTGTGTGAGTGTGTGTGTGTGTGTGTGTGTGTGTGTGTGTGACTGTGTGTGTGTGTGTGTGTGTGTGTGTGTGTGTGTGTGTGACTGTGTGTGACTGTGTGTGTGTGTGTGTGTGTGTGTGTGTGTGTGTGTGTGTGACTGTGTGTGACTGTGTGTGTGTGTGTGTGTGTGTGTGTGTGTGTGTGTGTGTGTGTGTGTGTGTGTGTGTGTGTGTGTGTGTGTGTGTGTGTGTGTGTGTGTGTGTGTGTGTGACTGGTGTGTGTGTGTTGTGTGTGTGTGTGTGTGTGTGTGTGTGTGTGTGTGTGTGTGTGTGTGTGTGTGTGTGTGTGTGTGTGTTGTGTGTGTGTGTGTGTGTGTGCGAGGCGGGAGGGGGCGACGTTTGATGTGTTTAACACAGGAAGTAAAAGTTGCCACCGTATTGATTAGTCTACGGAGGTCTGTATGTGTCTGAGAGAGAGACACACTCGCATGCACGTCACAGGTGCCTGTGATGACCTTGATGAAAGATATTTCAAAGTCTTTGATGGGGACGACCCATCCGTGTGTCACGCTGTTCTCAGACCAGGTCAGGGGTGATCAGGTGTAGGCGTGCTGCTGACGTAGCCTCGCTGCGGCCATGAATACGTTCATTCCTCCGTCTGTTTCCTGGTACTTTCCTGTTCCCCCCCCCCCACCTACCCAACCTCCTCCAATGTACAGTTTCTTCCCCCTCAAATGTATATACTCCCTTTTCAGACTATTTTTGTACTCATAAACAGTACTGTACATTTGTAGATCTGGTATGTCATAAATGTCTAGATGTAACAGTACTGTCTACCTGTATGTCATGTATGTTATGATGAATTGAAAATGGGGGTCCCTGATGTAAACAAGACGAAAGTCTTTCTCTGGTCTGCATCCCCTTAACAATTGTGTGTATTGAGCTGTACTGTACTGCACCCATTCTGCAATCTGTTAATACAATGTTCAATCAATCAATCAATCCCTGTTCGTCCTCCTGCTAGACGTCACATGACTTCACCTCGTCGTGCTGCTAGACGTCACATGACTTCACCTCGTCCTCCTGCTAGACGTCACATGACTTCACCTCGTCCTCCTGCTAGACGTCACATGACTTCACCTCGTCGTGCTGCTAGACGTCACATGACTTCACCTCGTCCTCCTGCTAGACGTCACATGACTTCACCTCGTCCTCCTGCTAGACGTCACATGACTTCACCTCGTCCTCCTGCTAGACGTCACATGACTTCACCTCGTCGTGCTGCTAGACGTCACATGACTTCACCTCGTCCTCCTGCTAGACGTCACATGACTTCACCTCGTCCTCCTGCTAGACGTCACATGACTTCACCTCGTCCTCCTGCTAGACGTCACATGACTTCACCTCGTCCTCCTGCTAGACGTCACATGACTTCACCCCGTCCTCCTGCTAGACGTCACATGACTTCACCTCGTCCTCCTGCTAGACGTCACATGACTTCACCTCGTCCTCCTGCTAGACGTCACATGACTTCACCTCGTCCTCCTGCTAGACGTCACATGACTTCACCTCGTCCTCCTGCTAGACGTCACATGACTTCACCTCGTCCTCCTGCTAGACGTCACATGACTTCACCTCGTCGTGCTGCTAGACGTCACATGACTTCACCTCGTCCTCCTGCTAGACGTCACATGACTTCACCTCGTCCTCCTGCTAGACGTCACATGACTTCACCTCGTCCTCCTGCTAGACGTCACATGACTTCACCTCGTCCTCCTGCTAGACGTCACATGACTTCACCTCGTCCTCCTGCTAGACGTCACATGACTTCACCTCGTCCTCCTGCTAGACGTCACATGACTTCACCTCGTCCTCCTGCTAGACGTCACATGACTTCACCCCGTCCTCCTGCTAGACGTCACATGACTTCACCTCGTCGTGCTGCTAGACGTCACATGACTTCACCTCGTCCTCCTGCTAGACGTCACATGACTTCACCTCGTCCTCCTGCTAGACGTCACATGACTTCACCTCGTCGTGCTGCTAGACGTCACATGACTTCACCTCGTCCTCCTGCTAGACGTCACATGACTTCACCTCGTCCTCCTGCTAGACGTCACATGACTTCACCTCGTCCTCCTGCTAGACGTCACATGACTTCACCTCGTCCTCCTGCTAGACGTCACATGACTTCACCTCGTCCTCCTGCTAGACGTCACATGACTTCACCTCGTCCTCCTGCTAGACGTCACATGACTTCACCTCGTCCTCCTGCTAGACGTCACATGACTTCACCTCGTCCTCCTGCTAGACGTCACATGACTTCACCTCGTCGTGCTGCTAGACGTCACATGACTTCACCTCGTCCTCCTGCTAGACGTCACATGACTTCACCTCGTCCTCCTGCTAGACGTCACATGACTTCACCCCGTCCTCCTGCTAGACGTCTCATGACTTCACCTCGTCCTCCTGCTAGACGTCACATGACTTCACCTCGTCCTCCTGCTAGACGTCACATGACTTCACCTCGTCCTCCTGCTAGACGTCACATGACTTCACCTCGTCCTCCTGCTAGACGTCACATGACTTCACCTCGTCGTGCTGCTAGACGTCACATGACTTCACCTCGTCCTCCTGCTAGACGTCACATGACTTCACCTCGTCCTCCTGCTAGACGTCACATGACTTCACCCCGTCCTCCTGCTAGACGTCACATGACTTCACCTCGTCCTCCTGCTAGACGTCACATGATTCACCTCGTCCTCCTGCTACACGTCACATGACTTCACCTCGTCCTCCTGCTAGACGTCACATGACTTCACCTCGTCGTGCTGCTAGACGTCACATGACTTCACCTCGTCCTCCTGCTAGACGTCACATGACTTCACCTCGTCGTGCTGCTAGACGTCACATGACTTCACCCCGTCCTCCTGCTAGACGTCACATGACTTCACCTCGTCCTCCTGCTAGACGTCACATGATTCACCTCGTCCTCCTGCTACACGTCACATGACTTCACCTCGTCCTCCTGCTAGACGTCACATGACTTCACCTCGTCCTCCTGCTAGACGTCACATGACTTCACCTCGTCCTCCTGCTAGACGTCACATGACTTCACCTCGTCCTCCTGCTAGACGTCACATGACTTCACCTCGTCGTGCTGCTAGACGTCACATGACTTCACCTCGTCCTCCTGCTAGACGTCACATGACTTCACCTCGTCGTGCTGCTAGACGTCACATGACTTCACCTCGTCCTCCTGCTAGATGTCACATGACTTCACCTCGTCGTGCTGCTAGACGTCACATGACTTCACCTCGTCCTCCTGCTAGACGTCACATGACTTCACCTCGTCCTCCTGCTAGACGTCACATGACTTCACCTCGTCCTCCTGCTAGACGTCACATGACTTCACCTCGTCCTCCTGCTGGACGTCACATGACTTCACCTCGTCCTCCTGCTAGACGTCACATGACTTCACCTCGTCCTCCTGCTAGACGTCACATGACTTCACCTCGTCCTCCTGCTAGACGTCACATGACTTCACCTCGTCCTCCTGCTAGACGTCACATGACTTCACCTCGTCGTGCTGCTAGACGTCACATGACTTCACCTCGTCCTCCTGCTAGACGTCACATGACTTCACCTCGTCCTCCTGCTAGACGTCACATGACTTCACCTCGTCCTCCTGCTAGACGTCACATGACTTCACCTCGTCCTCCTGCTAGACGTCACATGACTTCACCTCGTCCTCCTGCTAGACGTCACATGACTTCACCTCGTCCTCCTGCTAGACGTCACATGACTTCACCTCGTCCTCCTGCTAGACGTCACATGACTTCACCTCGTCCTCCTGCTAGACGTCACATGACTTCACCTCGTCCTCCTGCTAGACGTCACATGACTTCACCTCGTCCTCCTGCTAGACGTCACATGACTTCACCTCGTCGTGCTGCTAGACGTCACATGACTTCACCTCGTCCTCCTGCTAGACGTCACATGACTTCACCTCGTCCTCCTGCTAGACGTCACATGACTTCACCCCGTCCTCCTGCTAGACGTCTCATGACTTCACCTCGTCCTCCTGCTAGACGTCACATGACTTCACCTCGTCCTCCTGCTAGACGTCACATGACTTCACCTCGTCCTCCTGCTAGACGTCACATGACTTCACCTCGTCCTCCTGCTAGACGTCACATGACTTCACCTCGTCGTGCTGCTAGACGTCACATGACTTCACCTCGTCCTCCTGCTAGACGTCACATGACTTCACCTCGTCCTCCTGCTAGACGTCACATGACTTCACCCCGTCCTCCTGCTAGACGTCACATGACTTCACCTCGTCCTCCTGCTAGACGTCACATGATTCACCTCGTCCTCCTGCTACACGTCACATGACTTCACCTCGTCCTCCTGCTAGACGTCACATGACTTCACCTCGTCCTCCTGCTAGACGTCACATGACTTCACCCCGTCCTCCTGCTAGACGTCACATGACTTCACCTCGTCCTCCTGCTAGACGTCACATGACTTCACCTCGTCCTCCTGCTAGACGTCACATGACTTCACCTCGTCGTGCTGCTAGACGTCACATGACTTCACCTCGTCCTCCTGCT
>NC_140174.1:137019581-137032081 GCF_963971535.1 Notolepis coatsorum | reverse complement strand
CCTAAACAGCTGTTGCGTTGATATTGCGTAGCAGTGATTGGTTAGTTAGCGAATGGGGGCGGGGCTGTCATAGAATAATATTGGTCCCGCAGCCAGGAATACCATCCACCATTGTTGTAGCCAGCAAGCTAAGCTATCAATATTAGCTAAATAATTAGCGTCATAGCTGGCCTTTTTCTGAAAACCCAAGCACATATTGTTCCATAGCATACGCCTTCAGTTGATCATGACAAATCCTCTCTTACCTTGACGATTAAAAAGCCTCCATAATTTAGTAAATAAAGCTGTAGCCAGCCAGCTAGCATTGATGCTATACAAAATGCTATCCACATTAGCTACATAGCTAACCAACTAAATACAATGGTATCCTGAGGTAACGTTAAATACAACGTTTGCTAGTCGAAATGACTGGACACACACAGGGACAAGTTAAACATCAATCAATTAATTTATTCCAACAGGTAGTTTGAGCTGCATGTCAGCCGAGGTCTTTCTCTCCTCTCCATTGGAAACTAATGACGTTACGGTAACGTTAGCTCGAAAAGCACAGAAACGGGCGACAGAAGTTAAGCTGCTAGCAACAGACACTATAACACTTCCGGTCGGGGGATTTCAAAATAAAAGAGCAACGTCTAAAAGCACTAGGGATGGGTACCTTTCACATTTGAACCGATACCGGTACCGGTACCTGTGAATCGATACCGGTACCCAACAGTACCTTTTTTCGGTACTTTAGTCTCAAGAAATTTAATTTACCTACCTCAGTCGTAAAAAAAAAATCCAAACTTCAAATAACTACAATTTAGACAGTTTTCGGCTTGTCATTGCTCCGACTGCTTTGTTGTTGAATCAAGTCAAATCCTAGGTAAGCATATATTGTGCGTGTGAACGTTGACATGAAAAGAAAAAAGTTAAAAAAAAAAAAAACATATTTTTTTTATTTTTTTTTTGTTTCTCACTTGATTCGATACTCGGTAGTACCGACGTGTTTCGGTTCGGTACCTCAAAAGTACCGAATTCGGTACCCATCCCTAAAAAGCACCGGAAATACGTTTATTTTGTACATTATCTAACGTTAACACGAACCTAAACTAACTTTAGTTAAACTAACTTTGCGCGTCGATGTTGCAGAAGCATAAAGGCAGAGTGTCTGCAACACCGTTGCTTTGTCGATGTTGTGGTGCAGTTGCTTTGAAGTTGCTGTAGCATGTAGAGGCCTTAACGAACGAAGGTTCGAACATTCAAACATTTGGGCTCAGCCCTAGTGTGTGTCCGTGTGGTTGGGCTCAGCCCTAGTGTGTGTCCGTGTGGTTGGGCTCAGCCCTAGTGTGTGTCCGTGTGGTTGGGTTAGGGTTAGGTTAGGGTCAGCCCTAGTGTGTGTCCGTGTGGTAGGGTTAGGGTTAGGGTGTGTCAGCCCTAGTGTGTGTCCGTGTGGTAGGGTTAGGGTTAGGGTTAGGGTCAGCCCTAGTGTGTGTCCGTGTGGTAGGGTTAGGGTTAGGGTGTGTCAGCCCTAGTGTGTGTCCGTGTGGTAGGGTTAGGGTTAGGGTGTGTCAGCCCTAGTGTGTGTCCGTGTGGTTGGGTTAGGGTTAGGTTAGGGTCAGCCCTAGTGTGTGTCCGTGTGGTAGGGCTCAGCCCTAGTGTGTGTCCGTGTGGTTGGGTTAGGGTTAGGTTAGGGTCAGCCCTAGTGTGTGTCCGTGTGGTAGGGTTAGGGTTAGGGTGTGTCAGCCCTAGTGTGTGTCCGTGTGGTAGGGTTAGGGTTAGGGTCAGCCCTAGTGTGTGTCCGTGTGGTAGGGTTAGGGTTAGGGTTAGGGTCAGCCCTAGTGTGTGTCCGTGTGGTAGGGTTAGGGTTAGGGTTAGGGTCAGCCCTAGTGTGTGTCCGTGTGGTAGGGTTAGGGTTAGGGTTTGGGTTAGGGTTAGGGTTGGGCTCAGCCCTAGTGTGTGTCCGTGTGGTTGGGGTTAGGGTTAGGGTTAGGGTTGGGCTCAGCCCTAGTGTTTGTCCGTGTGGTTGTGTGATACAGTAGACCAGGGGTCGGCAACCTGCGGCTCTTTAGCCAATCGATGGATGGATATCGATGTCATACTGCGACACTGAAATGAAAAAATATTTCATCAACTAAAATATACAGTACGTCACACCCCGCGCCTCTCCCTGCCGTCTGCAAGTGGCTAATCTTGAGTTTCCGACCCCCCAGTAAGCTAACCATGGATAAATCCAGAAAAAGGAAAGTCTGAGGAAAATAGAGGGTTTAATTCAGCGTGGACAGATTCATTTGCTTTCACGACTAACGATGCAGGCTTACCTGTATGCCTGATATGTGGTGCGAAATTTGCGAACAACGAAAAATGTACTTTTTATTTTATAGATTTTCCACAAATAAGGGAAGGCCTCAAATAGAGCTGCATAGTTCAGGGTTTTATTTCAAAGTAGGTCTACAGATGCCAGTGTTTTTCTCCTTTTCTGTGTTTTATTTCAAAGTAGGTCTACACATGGTAGTCTTTTTTCAAAGTGGACTACTTTTTATTTTATAACTGTTCCACAAATAAGGGAAACACTCAAATATACCTGAATAGTTCAGGGTTTTATAAAAAAATATATTTGTTGCTTTATAATTCCATTAATGCAACAAACTGTGTGCTATAAGTATAAAGTATAATAAATCGCAAATTACTTTGGGTATGCAATTGTCAGGCGTTTTATGCTAAATGTGGGGTATGCTTGGGGATATATAAAACGTTATACACTGTGTTATCTTCATTTTAAGGGTAAATAGGTTGTGCGGCTCCCTGAGCATTTTATTTTGTGGGAGGGGGGAAAAGTGGCTCTTTTGATAGTAAAGGTTGCTGACCCCTGCAGTAGACCTAGGATTCTTTCCACTCCCAAACCTTATTAGCAAAAACAAATCTTCCATCCGCGTGGATCTTGTGCAAACAAACGTGGTTCTACTCTTCTCAGAACTCTCACACGTTCGCGCTTGGTCGCCGTCCCGTGAGGGAAGTCTGTCTGCATGAGGGACAGAAAACCTCCCGAGTCGTCACTTTTCACACAATTCCTGTAAACTCCATGGTCAGAACCCCCCCCCCCCCCCACAGGGTTCCCACTGAGATATTGCTAAATGAAATTCAAGGACTTTAAAGTACTTTTCCAAGCACTATTTTTCATTTTAAAAATGGCATTTAAAAGGATCCAATTCACTTTTAAATGCGGTTTATTTTTTATTGGAAAAAAATCGGATCCAATATTTATGGCTTTCCGAATTAGTTACACTTTAGATTAAAAAAAAACGATTTCTTGATTCAGAACTATTTTATCATGGATGAACAAAACTTTCAATGCGAATGGTTGATTTGAATTCCAATGACTTTTTAAGCACCTTGTTCAAAAATGTGCTGTTTTCAAGGAATTCCAGGCCTCTGCTTTTTTTTGGGTAAAAAATCTAGCACTTTAAGCACTTCAAGGACCTTGTGCGAACCCTGTGAGTAACTCACGTAAACCAGCGGAGGAGGATATGCAGGATAAAAAAAAAAAAGGAGAAGATGATCACAAAAGGACGTTTATTTCCTTTCTTTCCAGGGAGGATGCTGTTGGAACAGGCTGCGGGAGGCTCTGAGCAACAGGGTGCGTCTCTCTGTCAGACAGTCTTGCTACCGAGACATCAAAGATGAGGGAGGGATGAATGCCTGTCTTTATAACCCCCAGGGGAAGGGGATTATGAACCCAATATCTCTCGTCTTCATAACCCTCTGGATGATGAGATAATAAACACCATGATCTCCCGTCTTTATAGCCCCCAGGAGAATCAGATAACAAACCCAATATATCCTGTCTTTATAACCCCCAGGAGAATGGGATAATAAACTAAATATTATCCTGTCTTTATAACCCCCCAGGAGAATCGGATAATAAACACAATATCTCCCAGAGGCAGGAGGACAATACACACAAAAACTTAATGAAGAACGCAGAACTCAAATTCCTCGAAAGCAATATAACTACACAGTCCATCACTACAATTGAACCAGACGCACACGCCAACACACACAAGATGTCAGGGTTTCCCCCAGTGTATTACAAGCCCAGTGCACCGCTGAGCCTGACTATGCTGCAGCTACTCTGTCCCTCTGTCTTCTTCTGTCTCGCTTGCTACCCTCCTCCCCCCATCAGCTTTGCCATAATACACAGATCTCTCCCTCTCTCTCTCTCCAGAGCCTGCAGAATAATAAAGGACCCTCACCACCCCAACAATAGCCTGTTCAAGCTGCTGCGGTCAGGCAAGCGCCTCCACATACTACATGCAGCAAGAACAGAGAGACCCGACTCAGCTTCTTCCCCCAGGCCATCAGAACACTGACTGAAACACGGATATCTCCACACACAAGCACACATGAACACACACACACATCCTCACTTGCACTCTCTCACACACAAACACACTACTGGTCACTGTAAACATAAAAAAATTCACTTTAAAAAACAAAAACATAACTGTATATTGTATAGTATTGTATATAGGACTCATTACCTTAGCATAGCATAGTATTGTATTTTATCTTAGTACTTTTTATCATGTCTATTTTATTATCTATTCTATTTTATTATTTGTATTTTTTGCACAATCATTTCACTACATGTCTCGTGTATGTATGCGACATCTCACTCTCTCCCTCTCTCCCTCCCCCCACAACCACACATTCAATTTCAAAATGTTTTGTGACGAGCTATTTCGATGAAATTAAACTGCCGAAACGAAACACGGTTTCACCTACACTCTCTTATGCTTTAGACATAATGAATAGCACTACGATTGCACAATTCTTAACTCTTTGACTGCCAAGCATCTCGATTGCCAGCTTGATAGTCATTTCCGCGGTCGTTTCACTATGTTTGCGAAGCTGTGTGTGTGGTCTGTTTTATAGCTGTGGAGACATGGTGTGGCTCATTTTAACAGACATTACTTGTAGTGCAACATGGGAAAATCGTTTGTTTCTACACGCTGTACAGGGGAGGAAATTAGGCCACTTTACTGGCCAATTGCGAGTATTTTTTACGTTTGGCGAGTAATTCATGAAGAGCACTCGCCAGTCTGGCGAGTACTAGTAATTACAAAACAAAACAAAAAAATCATTCTGCAATCTGCTGATTCGCTCACTGGCACAAGCCTTACTCTGACTCCCCCCTTGATTCCTCCCATTTGCGCCTCATAATAATCCAACCATAACCAATGAACATCATCGTTGTACAGATGCGCTCTAAGCTCCTCCAATGAACACTCATTTTCTAGAAGATGCCGCCCATCTAGGGGAAGTGGACAGATCACTGCGCGCGGACCTACAGACTCCTGCCACCGGCTTGACAACGTAGACAAACTTTGACAAAAACACATCAGTGGATGAAAATAATTGCATGTAGAGTCGTCGCTTTCGGATATCAGTGCGGTCTGACATGGGGGCGAACAACAGCACTCGACACGTCTCCTTCGAGTCGGATGAGAATGACAAGTCAACCAGCATTAGCCGGCTAGCTACCTAGCATGTAACAAGCTACCATAACGCGCGTTCAACATAGTGGACTATACTGAGCGGCTTTGCTTAAATGCAGCCGAGTGACATTTTATTATTACCGGGTTTCCCCCCATATCACCACTCGCCCATATGCCCTTCACAACGGTGATGTTGTCATACTTGGCATTCAGAATACACCTGCTGAACCCCTAGCGTTGTCGATTCGGTTCCAATGTATTGTCATCTTACAGCACAAGTACAGTACAACCAAAATACATTTGGCATACAACCAGAGTGCAAATGTAACAAGTCAAGTTCAAGTTGTTTTATTTAGCTATTACATTACAGTGAAATGCTTGGTTCTTTCACTGCCCAACTCAGTCCAACCTAAACCAGCCCAACCCAGTATAACCTAGACCAGCCCAACCCAGCATCTTTCACTGCCCAGTTCAGCCCAACCCAGTCCAGAATAGTTCCCTCTTTCATGTTAATATGTGATATCCTAATATTTTGAAGAGTAGAGACAGTGTGATTAATACATGTTCTATGCTAATATTGTGGAGAGTAGAGACACTTATTCATGTTTTATGCTAATAAATATTTTAACGAGTAGAGACACGGTGTGATTATTACTATGATTGAAAATCAATTTAGACGAAGACATACAAAGAAGTAATTATCACAATTAGCGATTTTATTTTTGGCTGGTAAAGAAATCAGTTTGGCTGGTAAAAAAAATCCTCTACTCGCCAGTTGGCTGGTAAGCCAAAAAGTTAGTTTCCTCCCCTAACGCTGTAGTTTGTAGTTTATTACACGCTAAACATCGCACATTTCCAAGAAAATCCAGTATTTTTTCATAGATCGCGAGATAAAGCGTGTTATATGCAATAAGCCCAAACCGTTCTGGTTGATCCCCTGAAGTTATCTGCCAGTGCAGACTGTGGGTGCAGCCAAAAACAGCTTGGAATCTGGAACTGCAGAAAATGCTGCTCTAGTTTCTCAAGTTTCTTTATTAGTTGTCATACAGAAGTACAGAATACTTTTATTTTATATTTAATTTTTTTTCCCCTCCTTTTTCCTCCGATTTTCTCCCATCCCAATGTTAGTCGTTATGCCAATTCCCAATCCCCTTCCTGGTCGCTGCGCACTTACCCCCCACAGTCGGTCTGGGAGAGTGGAGGCTATCACGTGCTTCCTCCGACACACGTCTAGCCAATCAACCGCTTCTTTTCACCTGGCAGCGCGGACTCTCACTGAGAGGGCGTAGCGTGTGGAAGGATCACACTATCCCACTCAGGTCCTATCCGCGCTTAGCAGGCGCCCGACCGAACTGTAGGAGTCGCTGTTTACAACGACCCGGACCCACCCCGCCAGCTTCTCCCACCCTCTAATACTGCCAATTGTATTAGTGTGAACGGCCAGCCAAGCTGGTGACAACCCCGGAGCTGTGAGCTGGATTCGAACAGTCGAATCCAGCATTTCCGGGGTTGGTGACAAACGCAATCTCCGTTACGCCACCTGACCGCCCCCTAGTACACACATGTTGATTTGTATCCTTAAGTCATTGCTAGGTAAGCTGCCCTTATATATCTCCAGACTTCTGTCCTTTTATACTTGCTTTTTTAATACCAGACGAGCAGCAAATGGGATGCTGTTAAATGTTCCTTTGGTGCAGTCAGAGCTTGGTAAAGCTGCATTCTCCCACTATGCTCCCTTTTTATGGAATACGCTGCAAGTAAAACTTTGTCTAGAGGCACTTCCTACTGTGAATGCTTTTAAAGGTATGCTACGATTAGCCCTTTATGAAACATGTAACTGTTTTACCTGATGCTATTGTTGATGTGATTATGCTCCTTGCCACTGCACAAATGACCCTCTGTATTTATATTTGAATTGTATGTTTTTTGTTTAATGCCCTGTTTTATGTTGAAACTTGTTGTGTGCTGTGTTGGTCAGGACTCTCTGGAAGAAGAGATCTTGTATCTCAATGGGACATTCCTGGATAAATAAAGGATAAATAAAAATAAATAGTACAGAATACTTTTATATAAAATGCTTCTTTCTGTTTTGCTCCAGAGATTGTGCTAGATAAAAATAGATAAGTATAAAAAGTATAGTAAGTATAAAATAGAAGTAAAGTACGTAGACAAAAGTGTTCAATATATACATACCGGTATATACAATGTACAATGCAGAGTAGAAAAGTAACTGAGTTACAATACAATATACTATATACTATACAGTACAATGCAGAAATGGGATGAGGTACAATTTAGGTACAATTTACAGTAAGGTGTAATGAGGTATGGGTTGTAGTGCAAATTCTTTGCCAATAAATATAAAGTGTGTTTAGGTGTTCTAAAGTGGGTAAAGTGGGTGCTGCAGTGAGTTGTTTGTTTAAAGTGAGTGTGTGCGTGTGGATGTGTGTGCTGTGAGTGCATTTGATGGTTGTTAGTTACATAGTGTTATTGTCATTTAGCATTCTGAGAGTACTTGATTAGAGTACTTGATTAGAAATACAAAACAACTAATTTTTTTGAAAAAGAACGTACAGATGTGTTCCATAGACTCACAGGAATTGTGTAAAATTGCCCAAATAGTGAAAGAAATAGTAAGATAGTTCCCCTTTAACTTAAAACTGTGATCATGTTTGCCGAGCATGTTTTTCGTCCGGTGAAACACAGAACTGTGATCGTTAGAAAAACACGTTTCAGATTCGGTAAAATAGACATAGAATGTACCTTACAGTACCTTAGCCAGAAGGTATTCCAAGAAGAATAATTCCAAGTGATCGCATCGCCATCGCAATTACCAGTGTATATGTCTATACACGTTTCGATGGTCAAATACGCTTAGGCAACGGAATTTCGAGGCGATCAATGTGAATTTCTGTTCCAGCAGGAGGAGGGGCCACTACCAAGGAAAAGAAAAAGTGAGGCTGTGTATCAACCCCAAGCCATTGCAGTTCAGACACGGACGATACCGCCACCTGGTTATAGTCGATCGGCATTGCAATTCAAACATATACAAACGAGCCAGGGACAGCTAGAATGATCCGGATGATGATTTAGAACGGGGATCAGAGGAAAACGATCAAAGGATCAAAACCCGAGATATCTCGGGTCTGGCCATTAATGAGTTAAGGACAATCAATCATGAAGGTCAAAGCGGCCAGCGTACAACATAACATTCACTGGCAATTTCAGGGCCCTATATAATCTGTGTTATTATTAACTTTTTTTTTCAATGCTCAATTCTATAATTTCATCACAGAAACTATAAGCTCTTAGATCCGGCCGCCCGTCAGAAGACACTTGCCAACAGTTGTCCTGGAGACCGGGGACATGCATGGTTACAGTCTGCTGCACAAACCCAACCGGGGACATGCATGGTTACAGTCTGCTGCACAAACCCTTGGCGAGCCACAGGGGACGGATTCCCAACGTCCCAAATATTTTTATCATGATTTCGGTCTCAGTTTATAGTTCATGTTTTATATAATATTGACATATGATTTAGATTGTATTTGATTTTATTACGGATCCCCATTAGCTGGTGCCATAGCAACCAACTCATCTTCCTGGGGTCCACACAAAAACAAAAAACAAAAACATACAAAAACAATTATTATTGCAAAACAAAATTATTAAAAGTCAGTACTCAACACACAATGCATAATGAAACTAACAATTATGGCTAAAATTACATGCAAGCACAGAAACAGAAAACAAAAAATACTTTACAGTGTAAATACAATTTAAGATTATTTTTTTAAGTGAATCTACTGTAAATGCCGCACGTTGCAGCTCTACCGAGGTGCTTGGATGAAATAACGCTTCAGAGGTCACTTTGTTGAAAAAATTTAGGAGCACACAAAGAAATTTAGGAGCACAGTGAAAACATTTCAAGTAACAGAGTTTATTAACTTAACAAACTATTTATTACATGCATATTATACTGTGCGTGTGTGTGCATACTAAGGGACAAACATCTGTTCATTCTGTTACAGCTGCTGAGCTATATACTATAGCTAATGTCCATCAATATCTTCCTTTTGAATTAAATGTAAACCATATTGATCAATTTGTTTACACTGCCTGTGTTGTCTTTTACTACCTGTATACTGTGTTGTTTTACTACCTGTACCCCTCCCCCCCATGCTGCTATGATGCCTGAATTTCCCCAAGGGGATCAATAAAGGAATATCTTATCTTATCTTATCTTAAATAGGATCAGGAGATGAAAAGCTTGCAGAGTTTTCCTTACACAGAGAGAGAGAGAGAGAGAGAGAGAGAGAGAGAGAGAGAGAGAGAGAGAGATTTTTTAAAACACATTTTAGACCATTGCTTGCAGAGTTTTCCTTACACATAAAAACAGCGTGACTCGTGAGATCACAGAGCTGTCAAACG
This sequence comes from Notolepis coatsorum, assembly GCF_963971535.1. Taxonomy (NCBI): domain Eukaryota; kingdom Metazoa; phylum Chordata; class Actinopteri; order Aulopiformes; family Paralepididae; genus Notolepis; species Notolepis coatsorum. The sequence goes on along the minus strand of NC_140174.1, from coordinate 137,022,173 downwards.
CAGGGCTGAATAGCTAGATGTCATAGCTTCTAAAATTGAAGGTCCGCACTGCTCTGTGTATATTATGAAATGACAATTGCGCTTTGACACACCCACTACCCAAAACCATTACTCGCACACTGTGCTCTTAAATGATTTTTCCGGTTCGCACAAATCTATTTTTAGGGGCAAATTCGAGTGAAATGCTCGCACTCATTCATCCAGTCGCTTACTCACGGTCAGCCACTACGCCCCTTGTGGCAGTTCATGGGTAACGCACTTTGTGTAAGAACAGTTAGGTTTGCACTTATGACATTTTACATTTACTTTTAGTAATTTCTGTAAAGTTCTGTACAACAAGTCAGCAGGAAGGGTACAACTCTGGCAGCCAAGGGTCAGTAAGATTGTTCGTCAAACAGTGCTGAGACTTGAGTGCTACAGACTTGAGTGCTGAGACTTGAGTGCTACAGACTTGAGTGCTACAGACTTGAGTGCTACAGACTTGAGTGCTACAGACTTGAGTGCTACAGACTTGAGTGCTGAGACTTGAGTGCTACAGACTTGAGTGCTACAGACTTGAGTGCTACAGACTTGAGTGCTGAGACTTGAGTGCTACAGACTTGAGTGCTGAGACTTGAGTGCTACAGACTTGAGTGCTGAGACTTGAGTGCTACAGACTTGAGTGCATACAGTAGCAGTACTTAGACTTGAGTGCTACAGACTTGAGTGCTGAGACTTGAGTGCTACAGACTTGAGTGCATACAGTAGCAGTACTTAGACTTGAGTGCTACAGACTTGAGTGCATACAGTAGCAGTACTTAGACTTGAGTGCTACAGACTTGAGTGCTGAGACTTGAGTGCTACAGACTTGAGTGCTACAGACTTGAGTGCTACAGACTTGAGTGCTGAGACTTGAGTGCTACAGACTTGAGTGCTACAGACTTGAGTGCTACAGACTTGAGTGCTACAGACTTGAGTGCAGACAGTAGCAGTACTTGAACCACTCCGTCAGGAGTCAGTCACTTCTAGATGCTTGGTACACTGTGTGTCCTCATTTTCAATACATTTTAACATTAACATTTTGTTTCCCCACTGCCCTATGTAAAAACATTAGTACAGTTAACAATGAGTTGTATATATATAAACTCAGGTGCTATGCAGGTGCTACTGCACGAGTCTTATCTAGTTGTATATATATATATATATATATATATATATATATACAACATGTAGCGGTCAACATGCAGGTTTACCTGAACTTGAGGTCGTGGACGTAGCTGCTGCCCAGCTTCTCCCTGATGGTGTTCTTGGTCTCCTCCAGGAGGCTCTTGATGGCCGAGTCGCCCACGGCCAGCGCCACGATGCGCCCGGCGGGCAGCGACCTCAGCAGCTCGCTGAGCCGCCGGCTGTCGTTGCGGGAGTCGTGCGTGTCGTAGCGCTCGCTGACCAGCCGCGCGCCCGTGTCCTGGTCCACCACGCGCAGGTTAATGCCGCGGCTGAAGTTCTTCTGGAAGGCGTAGCCGCCGGCAGCCAGGCCAGAGGTGGGGACGCCGCGGGTCAGCAGGGACCAGGACACCCGCTCCGTGCCGTGGAGCTCCAGCGTCCCGCCGCCCAGCACCCCGATGAACTTGCGTCCCATGCCCGGGACACCGGGCACCGCCCAGTCATCGGACCGGCCCACCAGAGTGATGGTGGCCCGGGAGCGGTAGCGGCATTTGGGGGCCCCGATGTGCAGGGAGCCTCCGTCCTGGATCAGGATGTGACGCGTCCTCAGCGTGATGACCTGGGAGCCGCGGGGACTGTCGGCGAACACCACCACCGCTGAGGAGAGAGGGAGGGGGGATTATAGACCTCCTGAAGGAAACAGTACATCCGTCTATCTTTAGTACTGGCTCACTAATGACAGAGAGATTTGTGTTTTATTGTATTATTATAAATGATAAATTAACTAGAATGGCATTCAGATGAATGCAACGTCCAGACTACAGCACCTGCATGGAATTATTTAATTTTAAGGAGGTAATACCAACTAAAAGTGTCATTTTAAATAGTACACATGAAGGCTCTACCTCCTGACTGGATGAAACAGTACATGAAGGCTCTACTGTACCCCCTGACTGGATGAAACAGTACATGAAGGCTCTACTGTACCCCCTGACTGGATGAAAGAGTACATGAAGGCTCTACCCCCTGACTGGATGAAACAGTACATGAAGGCTCTACCTCCTGACTGGATGAAACAGTACATGAAGGCTCTACCTCCTGACTGGATGAAACAGTACATGAAGGCTCTACCTCCTGACTGGATGAAACAGTACATGAAGGCTCTACTGTACCCCCTGACTGGATGAAACAGTACATGAAGGCTCTACCTCCTGACTGGATGAAACAGTACATGAAGGCTCTACCCCCTGACTGGATGAAACAGTACATGAAGGCTCTACCTCCTGACTGGATGAAACAGTACATGAAGGCTCTACCCCCTGACTGGATGAAACAGTACATGAAGGCTCTACTGTACCCCCTGACTGGATGAAACAGTACATGAAGGCTCTACCTCCTGACTGGATGAAAGAGTACATGAAGGCTCTACCCCCTGACTGGATGAAACAG